>NC_050177.1:40578803-40876303 GCF_008315115.2 Sander lucioperca
AATTGTGTTGTCCAAATGAATCATTCTGAGCAAATCTTAATCATTTGAAAAAAAAAAAAAAAAAAATTAAATAAAAAAATATATGATGATTCTATTCAAGTTATTGTTTTACCGTTGTGAAGAGGTTTTTCTGATGTAATGAAGAGGAAGAAAGAAGACATCTTTTATTTGTCACACACACACAATCATACACAGTACAACGTGCAGTGCAATGTGTGGTTAGGGTTAGGGTTAGTGTTAGTGTGTAAAATCTGTAACTTTGCATCGAGGCGACGCAGACCGCAAGGACTGTGATTGGTCAACTCATCCTGTGTGTTGATAGTCGGTGTTTCAAGCAGCCTAGTGTGAGGAGTAGCAACATGCTAGTTCACTGACATAAGCTTTGCAAATAAACTCTATACTTTGGTTACAATGACGGGGTTATCCGTTTGTAAAGTGTCTATATGTCAGTAACGTTTTGAAATTAGAACGTCACCAGCAAGCAGTACTTTGTGGGCAGTTGTGCTAAAGTTTGCTTGCTAACATAACATAAACTGGCTGGCAGACACCTCGCAAATAACCTCAGACTTATTTTCAGTAACTAGGTCAATGGATTTTACTGTGTCTATTTCTCCATACTTTTTACAAAATCTAAGCAAGAAAAGGCCAAACAAATAAGATTAATATTTTAGCACGACAGTCTATGGGGGTTTGCCATTCTGAGTACCGTTTCGGTGGTGTGCGACACAGACACAGGCGACACCCCCCTAGCGTTATGGCGGTGAAATGCCCCGACGCAGAACTCCAAAAGGGTCACGACGGCGTAGGAGCTACGGCGTGGAGTTGACGCAGAAGCATGACACAGCCTTTACGTAGGCTACGGCGAAAGCTCTGCGTGGCGCCTCCGCAGGACCATAAAATCATCCTTTACCCAACACATGCATCTTTTCATGCATGACAGGGAAACCCAGTGGACATCATTACAATACGCATTATATTAGAGCTGGGCGATATGGAGAAAATCAAATACCATGATATTTTTGACCAAATACATCAATGTCGATACTGTAGGGTTGACTTTTTGTGCTTTTACAAAATATTTACACAATGAGAGTTTTGATAAATAATCACCAATAATGTGGATATAATGTCTAAGTGGTTAAAGGCAAATAATGAAGAACATGACATCACTTAATTCAGCCTTTAAAACCAGGAAAAGACAACACTCGTGCCATATCACCATATCCAAAATTCATGACGATATTTAGCCTCGTATATCGATGTGATATGATATTGATATATTGCCCAGCCCTACATATGTGATGTTACATTCAATTTGTGGCCATTTTGTGCTGAATATATTAATATCAGAATACTACTTTCAATACCATGATAATGATCTAAATCCCAGGAAAATGACCCAGACCCAATTATATAGGGACACCTGCATCTTCAAGCTTCACCACAGTCTGACACTCCCAAACTCCTACTGCATTTCATCCTCATATGGCTGATATGCCATGATATGCTTTTAAATACATCTATTCTATTAGTCTATATATTACACATTACTATACTGACTGTACCAAAGGAATTCTCACGCTAACACACAGAGCATTGCGTACAGTATGTGGCTGACCTACTGTCACCACACACTGTCAGCACACTCTCTAGGTCTAATATGTTAAAACTATGGAGTGTTCCACACACCCGGTTTAAGAGCGGTGGTGATGGATCTTTTGAGTCCGCAGCACCGAGACTGTGGAACGCTCTGCCGCCTCCCTGCGACCTGCTGTTTCTGTGGACTCTTTTAAAAAAATCAGATAAAGACCTAACTTTTTACACAGGCCTTTGGTTGACCTGTCTGCACTTATTTGTTCTGTATTACTTTGGGATTTTAACTGTGTTTTATTATGTATCATCTTGTATGTTCCATGTAAAGCACTTTGTAATTTTTACCTGTGAAAAGTGCTCTATAAATAAATTTTACTTACTTGCTTATATTTCTACTATGTTGTGAAACTTTGCACATTCCATGGACAACTTTGCACATTTCTGCACATTACTACTACTACTTCTACTACTACTACTTCTTAAAAACGGCACAGCTCCTTCATTTTAATTCGTATATATACACATTTTTATAGTATTATTTCATATTTTTTTGTAATTCTCTCTCTTTCATGTCTCTTTACTTTTGCATTACTTTCTTTTATTGTTAATTTCCTTTTCTCTTACTATGTTTATGTTATGCAATAAAACTCCAAAGCAAATTCCTACTATGTGAAAACAACCGTACAGTACTTGGCAATAAACCGGATTCTAATTCTGATATTAATACAGACAACACTAGGTATCATTCCTTAAACACATTATATATTATTCTGGTGTCTACTGTTTACATACTAAACTTATATATATATATATATATATATATATATATATATATATATATATATATATATATATATATATAATACTACTTTTACTCCTCTATCTATACTTCGGTCCTTGTTCTGCTGCAACCTGATGGGGATCAATAAAGACTTATCTTCTATCTTATCTAACTCTGGTCATGCACGCACGTTTCTGAGTTAAACAGAAACCCACTGTAATAACTGAATCTGAATCTGGATTGTTACATCCATGCTCAGCTGTGTTGGTGGGTGAGGGCTTAACTTACTGTCTGATGCAACTCCCAAACCCGTTCCTCTCTGCTATTGTAAACAAATGCGATGCAGACATGTGATTAGCGCCTACAGACTAGAGTGACCTTGCAAGATTTCCCCCAGTAGATGGCGCTATGGCAGCATTACCCCAGCTAATAGTCAGTGTACATTATGTGCGAATTACTTGGAATGTTACACGAATCATTTCGATTATAACCTCATCAGCACCTGGCGTTATAAAGATATAAAGATACGGCAACACTTGGCATTTGAGCCTCGTTCCCTGGTGCATACCACTTTTTATTTGTTAGACTTATATAATAACAGTTAAGTTATACTCGAATATAACGTTAACGTTACACATATAACGCTAGATAAACTGCAGCGTTGACCACACTAGCACAACATTGACCACAACAACTTGACGCTAACGTTAGATACAAAGAAGCCCAGTGGTACAGTGGCGTTCATTTGTTTTGGTCCTGCTGCCTTCATATCTGGTGGTAACCGGTCAGCTAGCTATCTATCTTCCGCTTAGTTGGCCTTCTAGCTTTGACAAAATGAGCAACAGAAGCTAACTGACATACTCACCCAAACATCGCTCCGAAAAACGACTGCGATGATTTCATTTTCTTTTCAGCCTCGGCCACTAAAGCCGTTGCTTCTTTATCTTTTCCGCTATTGTCCATTTTCGTGTCACTGCTCTTATGTTGAGGGAAGAACGAGAAAATGCTAAAGTCAACAAACTTGCTAATAGGTGCTAGCAGCAACAGCGGGTTTTGGTTTGTCACGTCACCTGACATGTCCCTGTCCTGTCATTTGACACGGAAGCTGCTGCATTCAGGTGCTCTTCGTAATTGTTTGGTGAATGGACTTTTTTGTGTGTTTTTTTTTTTAAATTTAAGAACAAAACATGACTGAGACAAGAAAAAACAATGCTGACAATGTAATCATCACATATAACATATCTAAAAGAAAAGCGTAACAGTAAGTAAACTATTTAAAAATAAGCTACAATTACAGGGGACTATATGAAGCATATAAGAAAAATACATACACATAGCCTTTTAAAAGATATTTAGCAGGTCACATCCTGGGCAATGACTTCTTATAAGTTATAACAAAATGTGATCTTCCAAGTTTTGCAGTAAGAAGTATTTTATTTTATTAATAAACCCAGTGGAAGTAGGCTTTCTGTTTTTCCACTTAGTACATATATGGATATGATGCTTTCCTATTACACTACTGTATTAATTACAGCAGATATATGGCTGTTAAGATTTCCCATATAAAATAAGACATCTATTAAGCTGAATATGGTAATACTAGGTATTGTAATACGCATACATCCATGTACACTCGTCCAAAATTGTTGTGAGAAAGGACAAGAAAAAAAAGGATATAGAGCCAAGTATAGTATGACTTTTGTTTCTTGTACATTGTGTTGATGGCTACTGTATTTTTATATTTGTAGTTTATGCTTTGTTCTCATGGTTATGCTTATACTTTTATATTTTGTCTTTCAGTGTAAAGCACTTTGAGTTGCCATTGGCTGTATACTGTACCTGCTTACCCTTTGAAAGGCTGCGGGGTGCTGAGTCAGTGACAGGGCTGACAACCCCAACCTTCCATTTGTGAATTAAATTGTAATATTATTTAAGTTGTCCTATTAAGCTTATATGTCATGTAATGATGATTTGTATAAGTAAATTATGTAAAGACAGTTGTAGAAGTAGACTATGTTGTATTTATTTCCTCTCAGGATGCTTATCAACTCTGCTGAATCTATGGGACTTTGGGTTATTGTTTCTCGGCCCTGCTTAATAATCCACTATGATACTATATAGGGAGATCATCTTACAACAGTTACGTTTTATGCACAAAATATGTAAAGAAGTCAAACAAAGTCAAAATGTAGCCTACTACAGCTTATCAGAAGTGTGATGACTGCAAAGCACCTGCAGGTTAAAGGTCCCATGGCATGAAAATTTCACTTTATGAGGTTTATTAACATTAATATGAGTTCCCCCAGCCTGCCTATGGTCCCCCAGTGGCTAGAAATGGTGATAGGTGTAAACCGAGCCCTGAGTATCCTACTCTGCCTTTGAGAAAATTAAAGCTCAGATGGGCCGATCTGGAATCTGCTCCTTATGACGTCATAAGGGGAAAGGTTACCTCCCCTTTCTCTGCTTTGCCCGCCCAGAGAATGTGGCCCGCCCATGAGAAAGAGAGAGACATCATGGCTTGCAAACAAGCAAAGTGGCAGTTGGTCAAGGCCACACCCCCACCCTCCACCTTGCCCCCCCTCTCTCCTCCTCAATAGCATTTAAAGCTACAGACACAGAAATGGCACATACTAAGGAAAGCTCATTGTGGGACTGGTTCTAGTGGCTGTAATTCTGCACCAAGGCTGAATTTCAGGAAAGAGACTTCAGATACAGTATTAGGGGACCACTAAGGCCTATATAAAAGCATCCAAAAACAGCATGTCATAGGACCTTTAAGGATATTTTGTTACATTGATTCATAACTGTGTTGTGATTCTTTTAAATGACAATTGTGATATGTTTCAGTGTAGTGGAATATGTTTGTTGTAGGCCTACCGTTTCAGCTTAAGCATCATTGGGTTATTTAAGGTCTTGCCACAACATACCCAATATATCGATGCCATAGGACCAAACATGATCTTGTTGTATTTTGTGTCAGATGGCCAAATACTTTCTTGCTCTGTAAGTGACCAGAAATCGTGATTGTAGTAGGTAGATTATGGAGGCCTTTTACCAGATGACATGCATTGAGTCACCCTCCAGCATTAAAAAGGAGACTTTTCCTGAACATATGATTCCATCGGGTGCTGATCAGCAAAGCATTCCCAAAACAGTTGGAGATGCAAAATCTTACACAAGTCACGCTGTCTATAAAAAGCTCCCTGTACTAACTTATCTGGCCAGCCTCTGTTGTTCAACACTCCAGTTTAAGCTTTGGATCAGGATGACTTTCTGCAGGCTATGTGCAGGCTGTTATGGTTTTAAACACTATCATTAGCTTGACAGCCATTATGAGGAAAAGTCCCTAAATTTCCAATGTCCCAAACCTTGTCTAATTGGACAGTTTGTCCACAAATATTTAAAAACTGTGCAAGCCTTTCGTTCTAAGTGCTGTATGTGTAAGTTTGTCCCCATAGCTTCTCAGAAACATATTTAATGTCCTCTTTGATGATAATGTCTTGACGTTTTACTATTAATTAGGGAAACCAAACAAGGCCTGGCAGTTATAGGGCTGGGTACGAAACTCCAATACTTCACAGACCAAATTGCTTCCATAATATCGAGTATCTGACATATTGTCGTTAAATACCAAATGTCAATACCTAAGGAGTCAATCTCATCAGTGTCAGTGAGCCAATAAGCATGCAGCATGCTTCTACCAAGATCTAATAATTCTGCTGATTGGCTGACTAACATTTCACGTCGTAGAGTCATGCAGGAAAAATATCGTACCAGTAGGCTCTATCAAAATAATTTGAATGATACCCAGCACATTGCACAAGCACAGATGTTTTGTATTTTTTAATCTCAGATACCATCCTAAAAAAGCACACCAGACCAACTTCACTTAAAAGGACAAATATTCAAAAGAATGAAAAACGTTCTAAGAAAGTCAGCGGTGGAATGTAACTAAGTGTATTTACTCAAGTACTGTACTTCAGTACTTGGGTATTTTTTATTGTATGCTACTTTAAACTTCTACTCCACTACATTTCAGAGAGAAATATTGGGCTTTATAGGCTACTCTACAGAAACTGTACAGCATGAGATTGTTGGTTGCAGGAAATATGTATAAAATACAGGACATGTTGGAAGAAATTAGAAAACAAATAGAAACTATTTGGATAACAGGAGCACAGGAAAGAACATTAGGCCTAGTGGAGTGTGGTGAAAGTGGAAGTCAGAAGATGTTTGGTTAGCTTCATAATGAGGGAAATCGGACATACTGGACCATGGATTTATTATGACTGGACACCGTACGAGGTAACTAACTCCAGAAGATGTCAGTAGTGCAACATTAAGGATACAAGCTACAGTTAAAATCCAAGGAAGAAGAAGTATAAGATTTCACTCAGGCAAAACGGAAGTCTCCTGTTTCCTGCCTGTAGTTGGGTCCTGTACAGCAGCCCGTGCGAGGCTGTCCTGGAGACCCCGCGCTGCCTGCACCTCTATCGTCTCGGGTGAGTTTGTTACAATGTAGAGATTTCTCTATTAATCCAAATAATTGTAACAAAGCTGCAATATTCGCGCACTGCAGCGATGCCGCAAACTGCACAGCTATCGCAACCGAAACGCCACGTTGCTGCACGTCCCGGCAAACATAGCCATTTTCAACCGAATTCCCAAGCATACCCCCTCATCCAAGACTATTCCAACATTTACTCATATTTTGCTTGCAAGGAGAGAGATAGCTCGCTACGCAATTGCGTTTACACTTCTAAGCAAACAGTACTGTTAGGTGTCGGTTGAATCGAGGTGCCGCTGTGCAATACGAGTGTTAAAATTGTGTCACTCGGTGGTTTGTTTTGAATGTCAAAGGCTCAAGCTAGCTGTGCGTCTGAATATTGTTGATAGCTGGGTTGGCTTAGCAAGCTAGCTAGCTAGGCTAACGAAATGCAACCCAGATGCATCAAAATGCTGGAAATAGAGGTGAAACAGGGTTTTGAAATTAAACGTTTAATCAAATTAGAGTCTTAAGTCAGTCGCGTAGCTGTTATATACTGTGTATTGTAACGAATCGGCAAAATATGCATGCAAACGCTCTTTGAAAACACTAGCTAGCATGTAGCAAGCCGCTTGCAGTATCCATTCATATCCTGCGCACTGACTGCTCTGACCGAGTAATGGCTACAATCCACTGCCTTTTTAGAGCGGCAACTGGGGATGCGCCCCCTCATAACCACGGTTATGTTTGTGTTTGGGCATGTTGTTTTGGTTTAGTTGGGAGTGCTATGCACAGTTGTTAAGACTTGGTGTTTAATAAAGCGAGAGTCCGCACTCTATTTTCAGGCTGTGTGAAAACCGCGCGTTTTCAGTTTGTTGTCTATTGCCAGCCGCTGTTTTCTCAGTGGTAGCAAACATAACTGCTGCTTGATCTCTTGAGTTCATAACAGCAGGTTTGTTTAGAAGGTTTTCTTGTATGTATACAAAGAAATACATGTTAACATACACATACAACTGATGATAAAGATGGTCTTATGTGTTAAATCTGAACCCATATCTTACTGTAATAAGTATACGTGTTCATGTAGTTGCATATGTTGCCTCTTTCCTTGCTTAATTTTCACAAGACCTACTGCAAGCTCCAGAGATGTGTGACAGCAGTAAGCCCTACGTGATGTAATGCTTTGAGTCATTATTACTCATCTTTTGAATGTGAAAAACACAGTTGTGGATTTAAAAACAATATTCAAAATATGGTTGTAGGCTTACAGCAGTTTCGGTACCAAATCGGAAAGAGTACAAATTAAAATATAAACTAGGGATGTTTCGATCCGATACTGACATCAGATATTGGGCCGATATCGACTCAAATAGCTGGGTCGGGTATATCAGTGACAATGGGGCCAGTCGATTCAATTCTATGTTTGTATATTGGAATTTTAATTCCTGGTTAAGTTTTGAACAATTTGTTGCTAAATTATAATTCCTGTTCATTTAAAAAAAAAAAAAAAAAAGGCAAGTTTCTGGTGCACAAGTAATTATTTTAATAATAAATTACAATTTCCTACATTTATATCTATATATTTACTTGTTGCATTTTGTTTTACAATTTTAGGAAAGTGTGAATGTGTAAGGCATGTAAGAATTATCCCAGTCACTTCCACACACTGAAGCTAATTAATTAAACACTGGTATCGGATCGGTACTTGGTATCAGCTAATTAACCTACTGGTACACCATACTATCAAAGAGTAATTAGTTGTCTTCCCGTTGTTTAAAATAAACTTTGTTTTGGGCATTTTTTTTTGTCGCTTTTCCCCCCCAACGTTTTTGTCACTTTTATCCAAGTTTTTTTGGTCACTTTTTCCCGTCTTTGTCGTTTTGATCTGCACCGTTTTTTAAATTTTTTTTCGACATTTTTGTCATTCTTTTCAACGTTCTTTAATCAATTAGTTTTTCTCAAATTATATAAAATTGACTAAACATGCAAATTCAAAGAGAGTAGTGAACTGATCATTTATTTTACTTGTGAAGAGCGTTGTAGGGAACCATCCACATTACTTTTATTTTGAAAATTTGGTTGAAAGAAACCCAAATTTCTAGGGCTGTCCTCGACTAAAGAAATTCTTAGTCGACTAACACTTATATGATTTTGTCGATTTAATCGATTAGTTGATGTAATCGACAGAGCTGTGCTCTTTGAGAGGTGGTTAAGACTAGAAAAGCACAACCATCTGTAAAACTGACTTTCTCCACAATTAATCCTGCAAAAGCACTACTTTAAATCTTATGTTTACCAGAAATGTGCTCATTAGTTTCTTGGAAATGAGTAATTAAGCATGAATAAGCATAAAAAATGACTCATCAACTAAAGAAATCTTAGTCGACTAAGACCACAACGACCGATTAGTCAACTAATCGACAAAGAGGTGGCAGCCCTACAAATTTCTGATATAGAATGTTTTTTGTTTTTTAATAGGTCACATTTGACCCGAGGGTTAAGAAGCTTTAATTAAAAGTTATTTCGAACATATTATCATCTTCTGTGGTAGTTTGGGTGTTTTTTTTTGTAGTTCTAGTATATAGGGCTATCACTAATGATTATTTTCATTGTCGATTATTGGATTAGTTGTTTGGTCTATAAAATATCAGCAAATTGTGGGGGGAAAAAAATATCAATCAGTGTTTTCCAAAGTAAGTACAAGAGCAGTATAGCATCAGCGTAACAACAGAAAAAGAACCATCCATGCTAAAATAATAATAATGATGATATATAATGATATTGGGCAGAACTTTGCTTGAAGAATCCAACAAATGTCATTTTAATTCTTGACTATAAAATGATTGCTGATCATGTATAACCATGTGACATCTCTCCTTGTCGCACTGAGACAGAGGAGCATTTTGCAGTTTTTTTAGTTTTTCATCGTCAGATGTGGGTAACTCCTTTCAAAATCTAAATCAGCACCTCACTGTCCCACTAAACAACCAAATAACCAAATATGGAGCTAGCTGGAATAGCACACAAAAAAGTGTTATAATATATAATTGTAATATGATAGAAATAGAACTGTGAACTAGGGCTGGGCCATATGGAGAAAATCAAATATCACGATATTTTTGACCAAATACCTCGATATTGATACCGCAACAATAATTTAGTGTTGACTATTGGTGCTTTCACAAAATATTTACACAATGAGATTTTAGATAAATAATCATCAGTAATGTTGATATAATAACTAAGTGGGTAAAGGCAAATAATAGAACAGTTACAACAGTCTGGTAAGTTCAGAAAATGACATCACTTTACTGTAACGCAGCCTTTAAAACCAGGAAAAGACTTATACCATTAATTATACCATATTATGATCTAAGTCTAATCTAAGACGATATCTAGTCTCATATCACGATATTGATATAATATCAGTATATTGCTCAGCTCTACTGTGAACATATAGCTGGAAATATTCATTTGGGGAAGGGGTAATGTTTTGTGTTTCTTTTCTTTTTTTTTTTTTTTTTTTTTTAAGAAGTATTGATAATGAAAACAAATTGTCAATGGACTTTAAAACCTTTTTTTTTTAATCCTTAACAGTTGTCATGGATGATGAAGATGGCAGGTGCCTTCTAGATGTAATTTGGTAAGTTGCTGTGTGATGCAGTGCAAGATCAGTTTTATATTCAACAGTCGTAACTCTTTCGTCTTGTCTTACCGCTGTGAATCACGTTGTTTTCTCCTGCAGTGACCCAGAAGCTCTCAATGACTTTCTTCATGGATCTGAGACCCATGTGAGTATGAGAGAGAAAAAAACTGAACAAAGACACATGTTTGGCTTGTGATTAATAGGTTCATAAAATGGGTTTGTAATTGTGACGAGGAGTCTTAATTGTGTGCACTGTAGTTGGGGCTCGCATGACTTTGTGTTTAAGTCACTTCCGGATTACGTGATGCACCCTGAAACCCACTTCCCTTGCTGCTTTTTCATTTATTCGTTCTGTTACTGCTTCCTCGGCTTAATGGTTGTCTTTGCTTTTTGATGACACCATTTATGGTTTCAGCCTGCCTTCCCTTTTTATAAGGCTAATTCACAAAATGAGAAACGCTGATACTAACGCTTCCCAACTCTGTGTTATTCCTTTCATTTTGCCCTTCTGTCGCTTATCTTTTCACTGGTTCTTTACAATCTGGGTTCTCTGGACCGTTTTCTGTCCTTTCCTTGCCCTCCTCCTCTGTTTGATGGTCTGTATGTTTCTCTGTCCTGGTGGCTTTTGCCTGCTGGTTTGGGTGCCTTTGGTTTCTGTCTGTCCTATCCTGGGTGGGTGTGTCTGTAGTTGGACACTGACGACCTATTGGATGGTTCGAGTGACCCCTCCAGCTCGTTCTTCTCTACCACTGGGGTGAGTAAAATCCCCCAATCCTCCTCCTCCTGTTTTCTATCCATCTGTGTAGCATGCATCTCCAAATACCCTCCCTTTCCACTAACATATCTACACTCTACAAGCTTTGATTTGCAAGAGTTTTTTGTGGGGGTTTCATGTCTGCATTTCTGTGTTGACTCAGGTACACGTCTCACCATCACATCTAGCCCTCAAATTCATCCATCACCTGGTTTCACTTCTTTCCTGCTTTCCTTTAAGGGCCATGTTCCAGAGGTCCAGCCTGCAGTCCAGCTGTCGGCCAACGAGCCGGCCGGCCTACCCAGAGTCAGTGTTGACCTGGACTTCCTGGAGGATGATGACATCCTGGGAGGATCCCCAGGTGGTGAAGGTGGGAGCAATGGCATTGGGACAAATCACGAGCCATGCGACATCCTGCAGCAGAGCTTGGCTGAAGCAAACATCACAGAGCAAAGCTTACAGGAGGCAGAGGCTGAGCTGGACCTGGGCTCCTTTGGAATTCCAGGCCTTACGCAGGTGGTACAGACACTGCCTGATGCCGGCCTCTCTGGGGCTGGAGGCACTGCTGTTGGTGTAGGCATAGGTGTTGGGGGAGCAGCAGCAATTTTCCCTGGGTCAGGCCCGAGCACCACTGCTACTCCTCCCAATGCCGCAGCTGACATGCTGGGGTCAGTGCTTGCTCAGCAGGGCCTTCAACTCCAATCCCAGGTCATGAACAAGGCCATTAGTGTTCAGCCATTTATGCAGCCTGTGGGCCTGGGAAATGTGACACTTCAGCCCATTTCAAGTCTCCAAGCTCTTCCTAATGGGAGTCAGTCTGGACATTTGGGTATCGGACAGATTCAGGTTGTGGGTCAGCCTACAGTCATGACTATCAATCAGTCTGGGCAGCCAATCCTAGCTAAGGCCATGGGCGGTTACCAGCTGCACCAGTCTGGGCCAGATGTATCAGGTGCTGGTTCTCAGGCAGGGCTTGGAGGCTCAGGGGGTGGACTTCTGATCCAAGGTAACAAAGCCACTTTGGGATCTCCAGCTTTAAATGGACCGGCTGTTTGTGTCAGCAGCACAAACAGCAGCAGTGGCGGCACAATGACTCCTGCTGGGCTTGTGGGCTTTGGCAGCACCACTCTAAGTTCAGGAATTGGACACCAGACACAAACCCAAGGCCAAATCATGCAGAACGTGATCATCCAGCGCACACCAACACCCATTCAGCCTAAACCCCCTCAGGGGGGAGCCATCCAACCGAAACTTTTCAAACAGCAACAACAGCAGCAGCAGCCACAGCCAGCACCCCAACCGCTGCAAAACGACGCCCACAAGGCTCTAGGGCTGCAGCAAATTCCAGTTTCCGCTGCTCAGAATGTAGCCTTCCTGACAGGAAAGCCAGGTTCTAACGTTGTCCTGAGTACTCAGGCCTCAACACAAGGCCCTCAGTTTCAACAAACCCTATTCAAGCAACAAGCAGCACAACCATCGGGCAAGCCTCTTAGCGTACACCTGTTGAACCAACAGGGCAGCATCGTTATTCCCTCTCAGACAGTTCTGCAAGGTCAGAACCACCAGTTTCTCCTGCCACAACTACAAGCAGGTGGGCAGATCCTGACCCAGCACCCTGGGGGGCACATCATAACTAGTCAGGGTCCTGGTGGACAGCTCATCGCAAACCAGATTTTAACTGCAAACCAGAACATCAACTTGGGCCAGGTGTTGACTTCACAGGGCCACCCCGGGGCTGCCCACATCCTCTCTGGATCTATCCAGCTCCAGCCTGGCCAGATGGGCACGCCCACCCTCTTTCAGATGCCCGTCTCGTTGGCCCAGAGTCAAAGCCAGACCCAGACCCACACTGTCTCAGGTCATGCCCAGACAGTCATACAGGGCATGCCCATCCAGAACTCCCTGACCATGCTCAGTCAGGTGGAGGGGCTGAGCCCCGCAGTCAGCCTTCAGCCAGCCCTGCAGCCTCAGCCAGGCGGAGTCCCCAGCAGCACAGGAGCAGCGACCATGGCTCAGGGCCAGCCCGGAGAGTGTGTTACTGTGCTGGGTAGCGCCACGGACCAGGCTGCCCATCCCACTCAGCAGCATGCACCGCAATCCTCTATCCTCGCCATGCAAACGGCATCCTCTGTGTCCACGGCTACCACAGTACCCTCCTCTTCTCCGTCCATGTCTGTGCCCACCTCGTCCTCTGTCACAGCAGTGGGGCTGGTCCCCCATCATGCTCAGCATAGTCCAGGGAGGTTACTGTTCACCAACCAGGGCTCCAGTATGATCCTGAGCCAGGAGTCTCTGCAGATGTTCCTGCAACAGGTCAGTGTTCCACTCTTTGCGTGTGTGCTTTAATTATGTACAGTTTTAACATTGTCTTAAAAAAAAATAACATGCACGGAGTGTTATCTTGGTCTGACCCTCTTTGGTTTACTATTTTACTCCCCCTTCCCTCCAATCCCCCTCCTCCTTTCCTTCCCTCGTCCTGAAATGGTAAATGTACTCCTATCAGGAGCAGCACCACCAAACAGAGAATGAGTCCACCCCCTCTGCTGGCGTTCCAGCGTCTGTAATCGTCAGCAGCAACAGCGTCACTGCTCCGGCCCCCTCTGTCCATGACAGCCATTTAACTGACTCTTGGGTGGGTCAGAGCCACAGCCCTTCCCCTGGCCCCTCCCACATGGCAGCAGTGGTAAAGCAGGTAGAAATGCCCCTTTATGTTAAGCCCCACCCACTTGTTGCTGCTGCTGCTGCTGCCGCCACAATGTTAGGGTATCTTACCTTTCCCTGTCATTGCTCTGTCCTTCCCTTCTGCATTAGTCATTGCTTCCATGGCTCTCACAGTTGCTATGCAATTCTTAAGCTCAGAAATGTCTCGCTTGCAGCTTCTGTGTGTTTCTAACACCGCTCTGTTATATGTAAAGGCATGGTCATTCCAGCTTTCCACATGTATTGTGTGTCAGTCTCTGTCCTTTTTCGACATATAGCTGTGTGCACCTCTTATAGAATGCGGAACTGGCAATCACATTCCAGTTCTTGTTTTTAACTGAAATTGTTAAACTAATTTGGTATGCTTTTCATCCATTCCGCTTTATGTATTTTGTAACAGAACACAAAAACCATGCTCATGCTTTTAATAGTAGAGCTACCAAGGTGCCAAGTGCATCTCCTTCACCTATTTACTAACACTCTGCTCAATCAGAATCAATCAGCTCACCTTCATCTGTTGCATTACTGACCAATGACCGATCAATCAACCACACCTCTCAACCCCGCACTCATCGTTTAGACTCTCATGTGCTCACAGTGCCACTCCCCCTTGTGACCTCTAGTCGGACCAGTGTTGTACCCCCAAACGATAATTCATGCTCCCTTCCCCCAGTCCCTGAAGTCTTCAGATCACCTCCTACCTCTCCATCACAGGCCCGCAGATCTCTCGACTTCTTGCTTTTGTCAACTGTTTTTCTTTTTTGGCTCGCCAACTGATCACTGCTCCCCTTTTTATGTGTAATCCTCCTCAAACGCTAGAAAAAAAAATCAGTGGGCTTTTATTACTTTAAGTTCAGCAACTACTAGATTTGAAAGTCTAACACTTTTGCTTTTGTATTGTTTGGTGTCGTTTTATCCACGTTTGTGTGATTTTCTGTCGGGGGTTGGGCGATAATTCCATATATTGATTTTCAGTGGAATTGTGATAATATTGATCATGTGTTAACGTTTTACCGTTGTGCAAATCAACAATTTGAAGCAAAGTATGATTACACCCCAACAATAATAAGTAATTGAGGGGTTTGTTTTACATGTGTAAAGAGTTATGTCTTGTGAAATAACAATGGACTGTTTAGTCATTGTATTAAACATCATTTCAGGAATTTAACATATAATCATGCAAAATATATTTTGATTCCTGTTAAGATTCTGATATCGAGCCATATCGCCCAGCCCTATTAAAGGACAAATCTGGCGCAAAATGAACCTAGGGGTTAATAACACGTGTACCGAGTCGACCGTTCTCTGAGATATGTTTTCATGCTAATCGAATGTGACCAGTTTTAGCGCAAACCGCTAATTAGCTTATAACGTTAGTTGTCGGGGCCACGCGAAAGTAAAAAGAAATCGCTATTTCTATACCACTAATAGGGCTCAAAATATCACCACACTTCAAACACCGTGTAACCAGTAACATAGCTCAAGCACGGCGTTTGGGGTTCAACTGGTCGGACTGTTTTCCCAAGATGGTGCCCGCCATCTTTTTAATAAACTCTGTATACTTACAGAGTTCTCAATGCTTCGGTTTACATGTAGGGACCCTCATTATGCTACCGTGGAAGTGTGGTGCTATTTTGAGCCTTGTTAGTGGTATAAAATAGCGATTTCTTTTTACTTTACCAGTGCCCCGACTATTAGCGTTACAAGCTAATTAGCGGTTTGCGCTCACACTGGTCACATTCGATTAGCATGAAAACACATCCCAGAGAACGGTCGACTCGGTACCCATGTGTTATTAACCCCTAGGTTCATTTTGCACCGGATTTGTCCTTGAAGTATCTAGTCAAACGTTGAACCATGTACTATTAATCATATTTACTATACTGTGTGCATGCAGAACTTGGAGTGTGTGATTTCTGCGCTTGATCTTCTGATTTCCTCCTGTGTTAAAATATTTGTCTGCATTCTTGAACTAAACAAGTAATTCCACTTCTTCAGGTGCCCTCCAGTGGACATCAGCAGTCCCTGATCCAGGGCATGTCCCCCTCCGCGGCCTTGTCCACTCACGCCTCGGCGCCCCCAGTGGCGGTCAGCCCGCAGCCTTCCCACTCTCCTCTCACTCTGAGCCAGCACATCCAGTCACCGCACCATCAGCAGCAGTCGCGTCCTCCCTCCCAGCCTCAGCCACAGTCCCAAACGCCCTCCCGCTCATGCACCCCCTCCTCTCACCCGCAGCTCTTTATTGTCCACAACCAGATGGCGGAGTCCCCCCAGCCGGCTCCGCAGGGCCAGCCCCAGCACGCACACATTCAGGTTCAGCTGCAGCTGCAGCCTCAGCCGCGGCCGGCCTCTCAGCCCGCCCCTTATCAACAAGATATGCCTCCGCTGTCCCAGTCGCCCAAGCCGCCTCCTCCCCCTGCGCCGCCCGCACCACACCAGTTCACCGCTCCTCCTGTCAGCACTTCTGCCGCTGCTGTAGTCAAAGCCCAGGTTCCAATCCCGGGCCTGACAGCCGAGCACCAGCACCACCTGCAGCTGGTCGCTGCACAGATTCAGACGCTGTCGGCCATCAGCCAGCCCTCGCCTCAGCAGAAACAGCTGCTGGACAAGCTACACCAGGTATTGTCCCAGTTCATGAAAACTTGTTATGGAACATGCACCCAATGAGCGGTCTCGCCAGTAGAATAGTCATGTGTATTTTGACTTCCCATGCTGCTTTTTCACCCTCCTGTATTTCAGAATGATTAAAGGTGCTCTAAGCGATGTTGGGTGACGTCACTTCTTGTTGACGTTCAAAGTATTGTCAAACAAAACGGAGGCTAGCGCGCCCCTCCCTCCTCCTCATCCCGTCCCCTCCCCCTTCCTTCCGTGCTTTCGCGCACTAACCCCCCAACCCCCACCCCAAAATCCTTCTTGTTGGTTATTGGCTGGAACTCTGTTTGTTATGTTTCATGGTGCAGGTTGGCGTAGTTTGTTTTTGTTGCCGTCTGTGGAGCCTGGGCTGTCTACAGAGACCGCGTTTCTTTTACAGTGTGTTCAGGGGACAGGCAGCTAGTGGATAGTGAGGAGATGTTTGCTGTGTGTGAAAAAATGTTGTAGCCTAAAAAACGCGTGACATCGCTTAGAGCACCTTCAATCTCTGCTATATGCCAGTAAATGTGCGCGGTAGCGCTGCAACTAACGATGACTTTCTTTGTCGATTAACCTGTCGATCATTTACTCGATTCATCGTTGAGTTGTTTGGTCTATAAAATGTCAGAAAAATGTGGATCAGTGTTTCCCAAAGCCCAAGATGACGTCCTCAAATGTCTTGTTTTGTCCCCAACTCAAAGATATTCAGTTTAATGTCACAGTGGAGTGAAGAAACTAGAAAAAAATCACATCTAAGAAGCTGGAATCAAAGAATTTTACTTTTTATTCATACATTTTTTTTACTTAAATCGATTATCAAAATAGTTGGCGATTCATTTAATTGTTGCCAACTAATGGATTTATCTTTGCAGCTCTAGTGAGTAGAAATATGAGCTGGTTTGCAACATTCAGAACAACATTAACTGTACGGTGTGTTTTATCTGATACAGCTCGTACTGTTGTGGAATGTAATACATGCAATGCATATATGTGGCTGTGTGTATTTTCCACCATTCAAATGAGTTCCTTTTTTATATTGAAAAGAGGGCAAAAACATCCCATAAATTACTACTTGCAATAGGATAGTATACCTGATATGTTTTCCTACTCCTTTACGGCGATAAGATCCGCGTTTATTGTTCCCAGACGGGGACGCTCGGTTGTTGTTGCAGCAGTACGACAGAAACAACAGAGATACATTCAGAAGTATAGAAAGAAACAGCAATAAATATTGAGATGAACATAAACTAAAATAGAATAAAAAACAAACTACAAACCATGTAGAGGATTTGGAGATAGATGACGTGATAAAGTGACAGTGGTGTGATTAATAGCAGCAGATATATTGCAATATAATCTTAATATAACCGACTATATTGCAATGGTCAATGAAACATATTAACATAGTCTAGTATAGTATAATAAAAGAGTTGGTGAGATGTAGGCCTGAACGATTTGGGGGGGGAAATCAAATTGCCAATTTCCTGCCAGATATTACGATTCGATTTGCGTTTTTTTTTATCTAAATATTGCACCTTCTACGATCATGTTAAATAAAGCAATACAAAATAATTGAAAGAGCCACTGAAAATAGGACATTTCTGTAAACAATCTGTGATATGTAACATTATTCCAGCATTTATCTTTTGAAAAAACAGTAGATATAATAATGAAAAGAGGAATAAAAAAATGTTAAACCAAATGTTACACCAAACATTCGACTAAATAATTCCCATTCGGTTAATCGTGGTCTTCGCGATTAGCTAATCGCATTCTTTCAAATCGCGATATCGATTTGAAAACGATGAATCACTCAGCCCTAGTGAGCATCATTACCAGCTGACGGTAGGCTTGATCAGCTTACCAGTGCGAAGCAGGAGAGACGGATAGGCTGTAGGAAACCAAACTGGTTTATCCAGGATTTTCTTTTGTACCAAACTGTCCCTATGTGTCCTCAGGTGCAGCAGAGCATCGTTCTGCAGGCCAAGCAGGCTGCTCAGCCTCAAGCCGCCGGTCCGTTCAGCTCCCAGCAAGATGTGCCTGTTGATAAAGTGGCGGTTGCGTCATCGGCCAGCGCCGGTCCGCCTGCTCAGCTTCCCCCAGTGCTGCAGCAGATGTCGGTGCTTGTCAAAACTCCTGCTACAGGTTAGACCCAGTTTATCCCCAACGAGGCCTGACGGCAGGACCCTATGCACACCTTGAAGTGTTTCCCCTTTTTTTTTTTTTTTTTTTTTTTTAATGGTTTCTTTCCTCTCGTTTTAGCATCAAGTGACTTACAGGTATTCTCAGGAGCCCAAGGGCCAGCTGGAGCAATGGTGAATCAGACTGTCACTCCTGCCAGCCTTACCCAGCCTGCACAGGTACAAATAACATCTCAAAGCCAATTCCTTTCTAGGACATGGCGTGGTGGTTCATTGTGCATTGTGTGCTAGCTGTTTTACAATCTCCCACCATTCCATACTGAATTTAAAAATGTGTACTTACATGTATTTCGTCTCCTGATTTTCCCCTACAGGTTCAGCCAAAGCCAGGGGTGATCAGCTCAGTGGGAGGGATGACTCTGGGGAAAGGTGGGATGCAGATACAGGTGTTAGGTACTAGTCTTACTCAGATGCCTGCTCCACAGCCCCCAGCTCCAGCTCCAGTACAAACTCAGGTAAAGGATTGTCACTGCATGTTAGCAAGGTCCTAAAAAAAACTGCCTCACACTTTTAAGCTTCAGCCTGAAGGTGTAATCTCTTTGTTAAACATTTGTTCACGTCACAGACAACAACAATGAAGATGCCTTTCAGTGCAGAGCCCAGCAAAGAAGCCAGGTGTGTGCTGCGAACGCATTTTTATTGGCTTACATTACCTGTCTCGTAACGCAGTTTTTGTAAACCGCATTTCTTTATACATGCCTCCCTGCAGGATGCTGGAACAGCTGAGGAAACAGCAGGGTTCTGTGCTTCACCCAAACTACAGTGCTCCTTTCTACTCTTTTGAGGACACGATGCACAGACTGCTGCCTTACCATCTCTACCAGGGAACTGCCAACTCTTCTCAAGACTATCAGAAAGGTAACCCACTCCATAGCTTCCAGTGCAACAGTTTGGTACCATATTTTCCCTATTTCACAATCTTCATGAACACGTTGTTTCTCTTGCACAGTGGATGATGAATTTGAGACGGTCTCCTGCCATCTGCTGAAAAGGACCCAGGCAATGCTGGACAAGTATCGCCACCTGCTCTTTGCAGAGTCAAAAGTAAGTTTATAAACCAGCATTCTCACCATACACATTCCCGTCGTGTTCTTTGTCCTGAATTGATATTGAACCGATGGGTTTTTTGGTGTTTAAACCTGAGCAGAGACTTGGCCCCTCGGCAGAGATGGTGATGATTGACCGGATGTTCATTCAGGAGGAGAAGATCGCGTTGAGCCAGGACAGGATTTTGGCCAAGGAGAGACCAGGTACCCTAGCACCTTTACATGGGTTTTGATACCCAACCCTTGTTTTGTGGTTGTCTCGATCTAAATTAGGTGTATGCTAACGATATAATTGTGTTTGTTTCATTGCAGAGGAGTTTGTGGCAAATGCGCGCATGTTGGAGAGTGTAGTTTCATCCCAACAGAAAGCCCCTCCTGCTGAGCCCCCGTCAGCGAGTGGAGGTGGAGCCGCTGCTGTCCCTGCCCCGGCGCCTGCAGCTCCGGCCCCAGCCCCTCTCCCAAACCTCGCCCCAAACCCTCCTCCTGCCCCCACCCCGTCCCCGTCTCCTGCTTCAGCTCCAGTCCCTGCTCCTGCTTCGGCTCCAGCGCCTCCTCCCGCCGCCACCCCTTTCCCCCCTACCAAACTGGTAATAAAGCACGGCGGCGGCGGAGCCTCTGTGTCCTGGTCCAGCGGCGGTCCCCCGCCTCCGGCTGCAGCGGGCAGGCTGGCCGAACCCGCCGGCCAGAGCTCCTCCTTCAGTCGCGCTCCGGCAGCGTCGCCCGGCGACGACGACGACGACGCCCTGCCGCAGAGAACCAGCAAGCCGCCGATGAAGACCTACGAGGCTCGCAGGAGGATTGGCCTGAAGCTGAAGATCAAGCAGGACCAGACGGGGTTCAGCAAGGTGGTCCACAACACTGCCTTAGACCCCGTGCACACACCTCAGCCCCAGCAGAGCGGCCAGTCCACATCCCAGCCTCAGACTCAGCCCCAGGGCCTAGCTGCTGGACTGCACCCAAAGCCCCGCCCCCTGTCAACGCCCCCTCCCACAGTAATCAGAACTCAGTCTCCCATATGCACTGCTCCCTCTGCCTCATTGGTCACCACAGCAAGCGCTCAGTCTAACCCGCCACTGAGAGGTAATGTTCCCCCCAACGCAGCCCCATCTTCCTCTACCTCTTCCTCCCACACTTGGTCGTTGTCCTCCTCCTCCTCCTCTTCCACTCAAGTGAATGGGTCGTTGGATCACCACGACGGGGGTGGGGTCAAACACAATTCTGCCCCCGCTGCCACGCCCTCGCCGACGACATGCCGTCTCCCCCTTCGGAAAACCTACCGGGAAAACATTAGTCCCCGGGTCAGACCCGGCGTCCCAGGGGGAGGGGACGAAGGTTTGTCCTACCCGAGACCCACGCCGTCACCCCCCCAGCACGAGGCCTCATCCCCCCCCTCAGAGCGGACAGTTATAGCCAGTGTGAAGGTGGAGAAACGAGGCCGGGACGCCTCGCACACTCACACAGAGTCGAGCCACGAAGCGGGCCGTCTAAGGAGTGCAATGCAGGGGCTGGACGAAATGGACGAGGTGTTCAACCGTGGTATCAAAACCACACAGCACCACCATCACCCGCAGCTCCTGGACCGGGAGGGGGCCAAGGAGAGAGGGGAGGAGCACACAGACCAAGAGACAGATGTAAGTAAATACAAGAGGGCAAGCGGGAAAAACAGACACAGGGCCGGCGGGACGTTCCGAATGGACCAGCATGCCCCTGGGCCTCCCTCCCCAGAGTCCTCCTTCACGCGAGACTCTTTGCTTCCTGCCAAACGCTGCAAGTCGGACTCCCCCGACATGGACAACGCCAGCTTCTCCAGCGGCAGCCCCCCGGACGACTCTCTGAACGAGCACCTGCAGTGCGCCATCGACAGCATCCTGAACCTGCAGCAGGAGCCCTCGGCCCGTGGCCACCACATTAAAGGGGGCCACAGCAGGTCCCAGCAACACCAAAGCCAGCGCCCCGGGGGCTCGGCAGCCTCGTCCCACAGACCCTCAGTACCACCCTCCTCCTCTGCCTCCGCATCCTCCTCCCTGGCCCAGCACCCTCAGGTCGGTGGCCGGGGCCACAATGGCAGCCTGGTGTCCCAGACGCAAAGCAGATAACAGCCCCTCAGCCCCGGGCCAGACTGACAAGGGGGAGCGACTGAGAGACAGATATGGAGGCAGGGGAAGGGGGGGGGGGGAACAGTATCACTGTACTACTCTGCCAAGCTGTGTTGGCTTTGTTTGTCCTTTTGAATTGTCCAGACATTTCTTTGTCATTTACAGCCCGAGGTAGAGCCGTCATGAAATAAGATAATAAGCGAAGGGTGGTCAAAGGTAAAACTGTTTGTGAACTGCAGACTTGAAGACGCCTGGCTTTTTTTTGTACGCGTTCCCCTCAGCCAAGCTCGATTAACAAGACTGTCAGTCATTGTCAGAGGGTGGTGTTCTCGTTTTCTTTTCTTCCTTTTTCACTTTTGATCTTTTCTCTCATTCTCATTTTAGTATTCCTACATTCCTTTCATGTGGCCTGAGCACCAGTCTCTTATCCACAGCGGTTCTTCTGCTGGTTTAAACGGTGTCTCAATGAGCATCAGGCAGCTCATTTAAACAGTTAAGAAGTCAACAACTTTTTTTTTTTTTTTTTTTTTAACTTGGCTACGTGCAGCTGAGAGACAGAAGGGAACACGACCAGGTTCTTACTGCAAAACGGCATAATACATACAACCAAATGGGATTCTCTTGACAGATGCAAACAGCACACGCTAAATTGACCCAGCCACCTCTTTTATCAAGAATCCATTTCCATAGTTACACTGCTCACAAGGCAACTATTCTTTGTCTGGAAAGATCAATTATCCGCAGCCTCCATCATAACTGCATTTCATATCGCATGCATTTTTAAAAAAAGTAAAACATGTCGAGAAAATCATTTTTTGAAAAATTTGTGAAGTTGTTTTCCTTTTTGACTTCTCTTGGGTACTGCAGTACTGTGCTGTCAAGATGTAAATGAAATGTTTGTAAGGAAATTCAGTTCTCTGTTTCTGATGTTGATGATGATTTTCCTGGTTCTTGTTTTTAGACCACACACACACACACACACACACACACACACACACACACACACACACAGATACACACCTGTCCCCCTGTTGCTTTTGTTGCCAGGTTAGGACTTTATGCTTTCAGTCAGCAGGGGGCAGGCCAGTTTTAACTGTTGATTTTCTGTGTTCTCAGTTTGTTTCATCTTTCTGCCACTGTATCCCTGCCTCCCATCTGGATTATTTTTGTCTTTTCTTTTTTTTTTTTTTTTTTTTTTTAAGCCTGGTGGACAATTCAAACACAAACGCAGCACAAGCATTGAAATGGGGGGAAAAAAAAGGAACAATAATAATGTACAAAAAGACCGTAAGAGAATTTGAAGTATAGTATTACAGATTAATTTTGTATTGTATTTATTGTGTATAATGACACTTTTTAAAAAGAAATGTACATTTAGTAAAACTGTAAATTAAACCTTGCTTCTTTTATGAAACGTCGCAGGTCCTCTAGTCATTTTGTCTAGCTTCAGGGTTAAATTCTTTTGAATGACTAACGGTGACTGAGGAGTGCCGTGTGATGGGGATGGTGCTGGGTGTGCCAGCAGGCGGAGCATACAAGTGGAAAAGTAGGGCTGGTTTGTGCGCTTCATCGCCTGAAGGTTCAGAGTTTTGGGAGGAGCAAGAGAGGTTAGACTGATGAGGGGTGTCGCATCTTTAGAGATATGACATGTTACAGTAGGTCTGGTAGGAAAAAAACCCAAATGAAAGTCATAGAGGAGTTCGAGGCTGCAGCTGGAGGGGTGCATCACGAGGTTGTGTTATCGTTAAAAATATGCATGAGAACACTGAAGGTATGTCATGTTTTAAGAAAAGAAAAAAACTACTCCACCCAAATTATTTATTCAACACCCCCCCTCCCCCCCTCCTCCAGGTCCCCGCCCTCTGACCACAGCTGTGCTCATCCCTGCCCTGAGCAGTGTTGGTGCTGCCCACAGTGTTGCCAGGCATCCCTGGAAGAGGAGGTGCATTAAATTTGGAGAAGCGAGCCAGGGGAGAGTGAATAAGTTAGCCTCCGTGTGGTGTGCCTGTGTGTCACTGTTTGCCTTGTGCTCTTTCAGCAAGCAGAGTACGGAACCTTTTGCCAGATTTGGAGCTCATCTGAAATACATTAAACCCCTGGAGAAGAAGGATCGTCTGTAATCTGGCTGCGTTGACGCTCCACTGAGGGTTCCTATTTGCTGTCAAGAGGTATATACATGTAGCAGCAGCTCCTCCAAGAGACTGTTTTCTGTCTCCTCAAGTCCAAATATTTTCCAAGCTCCAGAGGGCAGAACTGCAGAGAGAGAGAGAGAGAATCAAGACGCTTGAAGTCTGCTTTCTCCATAATAACTTGGTAAATACTCCTTTTTTTACTTTAACATTGGCTATAATAATCAGCTTGTATTTGACCTTGTACTCAAATATTATCCAGATTGTGATACAATAGTGGAAACTGAGACTCTATTCTATTTTGAGTGCAAATGTCACAACTTGGCTGCAGAATTAATGAGTTTTAAGATTTTGAACAGCTTTTTTTTTCCATTTCTTCATTTGGATATTAAAATATGACTCCCCTGTTACTTGTTGCTCCTGCATGTTACATTTCTGCTTCTAAGGCCAACACTGTGTTGCAATTGTGGTGTACGAACCCACAAGTCATTTTCCACCACCCTTAAACTTTCGAAGTTGATCCCAGAGCCTTAACCAAATCTTTTTGATTCTCACTGGGAGCCCGTAGAGCAACTTTTAACTCGTGTAGCATGGCTGGCACAGTGCTTTTGTATGTAATGGCGGTTAAACCACATTTAATGTGTCTCCTGTAGATATCCAGAGTTCGCCATTTTGACAAGAAGTCTTTCCACACTGGTCTTGTGACATGTCAGGACTGTGTTGCCTATTCTCCTCTGGGCAGATTTTTTGTTTAAAAGGGATTTGCAAGAGGGAAGCTCTCCACAGACGAGTGAATGTCTGCTGACACGTGTCTTACCTTTTGTGTCTGCTTCTCATAATGAGCTGTGCCTTCAATTCCTAATCCAGTGTTTCCATTCGTGTAGACTACAGTAACAAAAAAGGGTTACCGTTGTCTTTCCATGTATTGACCACCCTCCCATGAGATTTCTTTTTTTTTTTTTCCCTTAAATGAACAATTAAGCCATGCGCATGTTCCATGTCCCACTAAAAGGAACTGCAGGGGATAGATGGAATGTCTTACTCATTTCACTGTAAGAAAATGGGCTGCGCCTGTGCAAATCCTGACGCAGGGTTGGGTTTGCAGGCTTTCCAGCGTCGAACACCAACTTTTTCCAGGCATGCACTGACGACGCTTGGCCGACTCCTGGTGGGCTGAAGCTTACTCCAGGTTCCACATCCTTACTCTAGGTTGTGACAGACTTTGATCACCAGTTGCAAGAACCCTATGCAACTTTTTTTGCCAAATAGATTCTCTCTCTCTCGTTATCTGTTTGGATTAACCTCTACCTGTCTTCTTTTCTGTCCATATTACAGGGGCTAAAAGTGATCAGTGTGGCGACTGTTGTCAAAGGGAAAGACTTGAAACAGAACATCGGCCCTATCGTTCCCCTCGGGTGTGTGCACGGGAGGTTTCAAGGACAAGTGAGCAGCGTTCACACAAATACAGGAAACACCTGAAGGTTTTCCAAGGGTCCAGCCACAGGAAATACAGCTCCAAACAACAGACACACTCTGACACTGATTTTATTTTAATTTTTTTTGTAAGAAGCTCCCTATCGTCTTGTCAGTCAGTCAACATGTCCCGCTGGGGGAGAAAAGATGTGAAGAAGGCGCCTGAGGTGATCCGCACCGTGACAGAAGGGCTCAAGTCCTTGTATCGCAAGAAGCTGCTGCCTCTGGAGGAGTACTATGGTTTCCATGACTTCCACTCTCTCAGTCTGGAGGATGCAGACTTCGATAACAAGCCTATGGTGCTGGTGGTGGGACAGTACTCCACTGGAAAGACAACGTTCATCAAGTAAGACTTTAATTCACTTCCATTCAATTTTATTTCTAGTGTCAAATCATAACAGAAGTTATCTCAGGACACTGCACAGATAGAGTAGGTCTAGACCAGGGGTGTCAAACTCATTTTAGTTGATAGGCCACATGCCCCTAATTTGATCTCAAGTGGGCCAGACCTGTGAAACCACTCCAGAAAGATCAGAAACTGTATCTGCCACAGAGTTTCTTGTCAGCTTGATGTTGGCAAACGCAAGTTGCTTCTGCTACGACAGCGTTCTAAGGCCATAGTAGGAAAAATAAATAATGTTACGGACCCGGGAGAGAGGGATAATATTCCGAGAAAAAACTCAGAATTTCTAAGATTAAAGTCGTAAATTTACGGAAAAAGAACTCAGATATTCTCTGAGATTAAAGTGGTAAATTTGGAATTAAAGATATAGTGCGTAGTTTCTGTCTCCCCCATGAGAAATTCTAAGTAATGACAACAAAACTGTCGGCGCGTCCACATGATACAAGCCTTCCGTGATCGTACACAGCCCCCCCCCACCCCCCTCCTCCACGCAGTTGCTAGTAGCCAAGGAGGACACGGAGGATTAAAAAAACATGATGGACTCTTCAGAAGAGGTCATTATCTTCACTCCGGTTTCTGCGCGGGAAAGTCACCAGACGCCACAATCTTCTGAACATAGCCATACTGAGAAACACAGAGAGAGTTTTAATTAGCTTTGTAGCAACTCATTTGGCAATGGCTTGAATGTAACGGACATTCATTATTATTAAAATGTTACGCACTTAAGCTTTCAATACTTCTCTGCAATTTTCACACTTTGCAAAGTAATCCAGTGGGCCTGATTCGACCCTTTGGCGGGCCGGTTCTGGCCCACAGGCCGTATGTTTGACACCCCGGGTCTAGACCACACTCTATAATTTACAAAGACCCAACAATTCCCCCCCAAGAGCAAGCATTTTGTGTGACAGCGGCGAGGAAAAACGTCCTTTAAACAGACAGAAACCTCAGACAGAACCTGGCTCTTGGTGTTATATCAGTTCTGCATCGACAATTTGTTCACTGTTAACATTTTGTGCGATTGCTAAATTAAAAAGAACCAGTACTGAAATAATCTCAAGCCCTATGTGTGATTGACAGGTATCTACTGGAGCAGGATATTCCTGGGAGCAGGGTGGGACCTGAACCCACCACCGACTGCTTCACTGCCATCATGCACGGGGAGGTGGAAGGAGTCATCCCCGGGAATGCCCTCATCGTAGACCCCAACAAGCCTTTCCGCAAACTCAACCCTTTTGGAAACACCTTTCTCAACAGGTGAGAGCAGGGCTTTTATTCCCAGTGTGTTGTGTAATGATTCCACTCAGGGAGCCAGATAGATATCTGCATCAAATGGACAGACTATGTGTGAGAGAACCCAAGAAGGAGAGATAACAGAACGTTTTTTTTTTTTTGCTCTTTGGAATTTCAAGCCCTTGTGCCAAATTTCAGAACGGGGAGGCACTTGCCTTATTTGTGGAAAAATGGAGAAAGGGAGCGACATCGCCCGAGAGGGTGATGAAAGCTAAATGTACTCAGATAGGAACTGCCATGTACGCAAGTTGAAAGACGAGGTCAGAGGGCTCCACAGCCCCTCGGGGCAAAGACAAACAAATGAAGTCACAGACTTCACTGTGAGGCTCAGGAAACCCGAGAAAGCATTGAATGAAAACATTGAAGTTCTTTCCTCTGCTCTGTTTACTGTCGGGGCTGCCAGATTTCTGTGTATGTTTTTCCACTGAAGAGAAATCACATGTTTATACAAAAAAAAAAAAAAAAGGGGCTGTTACCTGTTAGGCACATGGACATGCAGGCTAGATGTGAACATACAGTCCAACTATTGATGGAGCTCTAACGTGAAATGTCTGATGCCAGTTTTCCAGAGTCCCTCGCTCCCTCCGCAGGGTGTGTTTGTGAACGCAATTGCGTCTCTCCTTTTGCTTTGACTTCCCGTTCTGGGACTGGCGGCCTCGTTAAGCTCGTAAGTTGCAGGAAGTGGTGTTGTTGTTGTAAGCCACACATCGTTAGTGGGCCTTATTGTTTGATTCTGGCAGTGGTGCTCATTTTCCTTCAGGAAGCCCTCAGCAATGAGAGGTCTGCTTGAACACAATGGCCTGCGGAGGGAGGGGTGGGGGGGGGGTGGAGCGGGCAGCTTCCAATCTGCTGCCTAGATCACATTGGCTTCTTTGATACGAGTTAACCATTTTTCACATGATTTAGATGATATCCTTCCGCACTGTTTTCAAACAAAACGGACCTCTCTGAACTTGTTATGACACTGGTCCTTGAAGGTAGGGCTGAGCAATACGTCGATATATGAGGCTAGATATTGTCTTAGATTTTGGATATGGTAATATCGTCATGTGACACAAGTGTTGTCTTTTCCTGCTTTTAAAGGCTGCATTACAGTAAAGTGATGTCATTTTCTGAACTCACCAGACTGTTCTAGCTGTTCTGTTATTTGCCTTTACCCACTTAAACACTATATCCACATTACTGATGATTATTTATCTCAAATCTCATTGTGTAAATATTTTGTGAAAGCACCAATAGTCAACCGTCACCGCTGGTCATAAATATCGTGATGTTTAATTTTCTCCATATGGCCCAGCTCTACTTGAAGTGGTCCCAGCGAGTCCCCAGCAAAACAAGGAATCATTTGTTAACTATAATTCCATCCATAAGTAACACAATGGCGGAATTTATGACTAGTTTGGTCATGGGTTCCATATACTTTCCGTAATAAAACATCCAAAAGCAAAACTCCTATCGGGTGCGGTGCCCTGGGACGAAATCTTCTGAAACGGGGATCCGTGGTCTGCAGCTTAGGGGTCCTTGACGTGAAAAAGTTTGGAAACCGGGGCGCTTGGGTAGCTCACCTGACAGAGCGTGCGCCCCATGTACAGAGGCTCAGTCCTCGCCGCAGCGGCTGCAGGTTGAAATTCGACCTGCGGTCCTTTGCTGCATGTCATTCCCCCTCTCTCTCCCCTTTCATGGCTAAGCTGTTCTGTCAAATAAAAGCCTAAAATGCTCCCCAGAATCTTTAAAATGAATAAAGTTTGGAAACCACGAGTTTATGCGACTTGTCTCCTGTGTGCTGATGCTAACACCAGGTTCCAGTGCGCCCAGATGCCCAACCAGGTCCTGGAGAGTATCAGTATCATCGACACGCCGGGGATCCTGTCCGGAGCCAAGCAGAGAGTGAGCCGAGGTGAGAGACCCGACAAAGGTGAGGAGAGGGAATGGGGGCAGGGGGCCTGCAGAGACACACATCCTCCAACGTCGGCTCACAAACTCATCTCCTTGGCACGCCTGGCTAACCCATGGGACCAGTCTACTCTGTCACAATAACACTTGGCAGCCGGGGCAAGAAAACATCTTTGCAGCAGCCATAAAATCATAACCAGGAACAGAGACGGTACAGGCAAAAAAAGTCTCTCAGCATATCGGAAGGAATGTCCTGTTGAGAAATAATGGTAACACTTTATTTGAAGGTATCTACATAAAAGTGACATGACACTGTCATGAACACATGACACTGTCCTAACACATGAACCCTAACCCTAACCCAACATGACAAAAACCGAATGACATTTACTGACAGAAGCGTTATGTCATAAACGTTTATGACTTGTTTATAATGTTTATGACACGTTTATGACAGTGTTATGTCACTCTTATGTAGATACCTTCAAGTAAAGTGTAACCGAAAATAACATATCATCATCATCTCACAGTAGTTTTTTCACTTTTCTATTCATCCATGCTTTAAGTAACCCATTATTACTCAAGTCAATCTGCATGAGCAATTAATACGAGTCAGTGCATCCAAACTGTGAAAAACATATTTCCTCACTTAACCACTGGTGGGATCTCGCAGATGGTTTTGGGTTTATCTGCTGAGGTGATGAAATATCCATCTGTGAGATTTCTGCCCCCCCCATACAATGGAGGGGAATGGAATGTAGTTTGTGGTGCTCATGGCCATGCAATAATTAGCTCAAACATGTATTTCCAGAAAGAAAAAAAAAAGTTCCAGTTTCTCTGGATAATCCGAAATTATTTCTTTGGTAAGAAGTAGTTCCAGTGCCAACTGCTAACAGTGCCGTCTGTTGGTTATCCAAAGTAACTGGGACATTGTTTTTGAAAAGATGGTGCTGTTCTTGAGCACCACAAACAGTATTTCAATTCAATTTCATTTATATTATCAAATCATAACAAGAGTTATCTCAGGACACTTTACAGATAAGAGTAGGTCTAGACCACACTCTATCATTTACAAAAGACCCAACAATTTCCCTTGAAAGACAATTCAGAGATATATATAAAATCTAGGTAGATAAAAAAATAAATAAATAAACCGTCTTTTATGGCTATACCACAGAAGGTAGGTGAGAAAATATGCTGCTTTTGTCATTTGGGTGAACTGACCTTTTGAGGATAATCATGTTGATCACACAAACATATCAAACTTGGTTTTGTTAGACTTGTTAGTACAGTGGTGGAAGAAGAACTCCGAGCTTTTACTTAAGTAAAAGTAACAATACCACAGTGTAGAAATGAAAACTGTGCAGTGTACTGTACACACTAGTAAAAGTCCTGCATTCTAAATGTATTTAAGTCAAAGTACAAAAAACATCAAAATGTACTTCAGGTACAAAAGGAATGTGTACTTATGCAGAATCGCCCATTTCAGAATAATACATTATATTATTGGATTATAATTTTTGATAGATGAATGTACATATCACTACAATGTTGCAGCGGGTAAAGGTGGGGCTAAGTGATGCATACAGTGCAGCCCTGGTGGTGTCTGAGCGTACGGCTGGTTTGGACACACACACACATAAGAAGAGTTGTGAAGGGTTTGTGTCTGTGTCGACCTCCTCCCAACCCCCCCTCTCCTGCTTATTTTTTGTTTCTGCTTTAGGTTTCTGAATATCTTAGTTATTCAACCTTAGGGCTGCACAATAGAGTGCGGATCGGGCCGTATTTTTCTGTCGGTGCCCGGCCCTCGTCCGACAAAGCAGTAACCGAACCCGACCCGAGCCCGACAGGCATTAAGATATTTATGTCCGAGCCTGACCCGAGCCCGACAAAATCTCGTTTTTTTCTCATACTAATGACACGTTCGTTTGTTTGTGTGGAAAGCCCGCTTTTATTAAGCAACTATAGGAAGGCATTTGGAAATGTCAACGGATGAGCGCATCAGCGCACACGGGGCAACAAGCGCACGTTAATCTCCTGAAGCCAACTTCTTTTTAACGTCTTCCATCGTTGCGCTGCTACATGTAGGCTAATATGCACGTGTTTCGTTGTCACAGCTACATAAACTAATTTTCGCACACAGGAAGACGGATGTTAGGGTAATATTTAAAATTTATTTTAATCACAAAAACTAACCTTTGCATCAGTTCAATTCAATTTTATTTATAGTATCAAATCATAACAAAAGTTATCTCGAGACACTTTACAGATAGAGTAGGTCTAGACCACACTCTATAATTTACAAAGACCCAACAATTCCAGTAATTCCCCCAAGAGGAAGCATTTAGTGCGACAGTGGCGAGGAAAAACTCCCTTTTAGGGAGAAACCTCAGACAGACCCAGGCTCTTGGTAGGCGGTGTCTTACGGTACCAGTTGGGGGTGTGATCAACAGTGGCAGTAATAGTCACAAAGATAATGGAACAGTGACTACAAATGGTAGTCGTAGTAGTTCATGTCATAACAGGGCACTGCAGGGCGTTACAGGATTTAGCGTGGCACAGCAGAGCATAGCAGGACGCAGCAGGGTTCAGCAGGATGCAGCAGGACACTGCAGGGCACCGCAGAGTGTAGCAGGGTGTAGCAGGACCACGGCGACAGCTGCAACCAAGATCTTGGTGCCATCCTAATCCAAGGAAATATGCTGGGCGAAAAAAACAACAACATAAGCACTCCGGGGAGTAAACTCCCCAGACCTAGTGAAACAGGCCCATTGGCTACCTACATAATAAGCTTTTTTAAAACTTTAAATGTTCAATGCCTTATTGCGTTGAAGTGACTGAGCTCGACCCGAACATAATTTCTAAATATCTTTCCAAACCCGGCCGGCCCGCCAGGTACCGTCGGGTCCCGTCAGGCTCGGGTCGGGTATCCATCCTCTACAGCACAACAAATCGTTTTTTTATCGTCATCGCGATATCAACTGGTGCAATAAACATTGCGAAAGACACTCTGAGATTTTTTGTTAGTTGAAAGACAATATCAGTAGAAAACTGCACTTTGAAATGTAACTGTCATTCTTTTTTTTCTTTTTTTTTTGTGCGGCATTTTAAATTCAATTCAATTCAATGTTTAATTTGTTCCAGAAAAGAACGTTAGAAATGATTTCCTTTCATTTGTTTTAAATTCAACAAGCAATGCGTTGTTTGTAGCAGAATAACGAAAGGAGCAGAAAGGCAGAACTGAGAACACTTTAAGTTCATTTATCGCAAGTAATATCATTATCGCGATATTCAACAACGTTATCGCGTATTTTCCTCATATATCGTGTGGCCCTAATTAATCTTTTTTTTCGATCCAAAACAGGCTACGACTTCCCAGCGGTGCTGCGCTGGTTTGCTGAGCGCGTGGACCGCATCATCCTGCTGTTTGACGCCCACAAACTGGAGATCTCGGACGAGTTCTCCGAGGCCATCGGCGCCCTGAAAGGCAACGAGGACAAGCTGCGCGTGGTGCTCAACAAGGCCGACATGGTGGGCACCCAGCAGCTGATGAGGGTGTACGGCGCACTCATGTGGTCCCTGGGGAAGGTGTTTGGCACCCCGGAGGTTCTGCGCGTCTACATCGGCTCCTTCTGGTCCGAGCCGCTGATGGTGGCCGACAACCGGAAGCTGTTTGAGCTGGAGGAGGAGGATCTGTTCGCCGACATCCAAAACCTCCCTCGCAACGCAGCTTTACGCAAGCTCAATGACCTGGTCAAGAGGGCGCGTCTGGTCAGGGTGGGTTTTTATTGGCACGGCAACATGTGTTCACTAAATGTTTGACAGGTTGACATCAGTGCACTCTAACCCTGTTAGTTCTGTTAAAATACCTTCAAGTTTGTGTCATTTCCTCTCAGACTGGACCGGCAAATCGACGGAGAAAAAGTTCTATTACTGATGAAATATCGCCTTTCATTCTGTGAACTCTGCTTAAGATAGGTTTCAAGATCAGTGATGCTGTTTACGCCGAATTTCTACTCTACCTGTTATGTAACTTAAAAATAGTAACATCAGGTAGTTTTTGCCTCTTCTTTGGTGGCAGCATTGACATTAAGTCATCCTCAACATTAGTTGATGAATGATGAAGACACTTGGAGAGCAGTTAGATACAAAACAGGATGAAGGCTGTACAGGATGATTCTTTCCCTTGGCAACTATCGTGTTTTTCCAAAATGATGTACAGATTTTCAGGCATTCTATTATCAAACGGCTTGAAAAATAGTGCATATAGCTGCCGTAAATGGAGCATGCCCCCGGACCCCCCCCCCCAGGTTTGAGCTGAGCCCCAAATGTCTACAATGTCTGGCTCCGTCTCTGGTTAAAATCCTTGGTACGTGTGCTTTGCTTTTCTCACTCCCAGGTCCATGCCCACATCATCAGCTATCTGAAGCAGGAGATGCCTTCTGTCTTCAGGAAGGACAACAAAAAGAAGAATCTGATCTACCAGCTGCCAGTGATTTTCTCTAAGATCCAGCTGCAGCACAACATTTCTCCCGGAGACTTCCCAGACTGTGCCAAGATGCAGGTTAGTCTGAGTCTGGGCACATCTGGGAGCCAATGACGGAAATACTTCTTCTGGAGCTAGCGTGAGGGCAGTTCCTGCTTAAATAAACAGGCAACACTCATCTTTCTGTAGGTTTATTTAATCGTCTGAAGGTGGACTTACAGCAACACATGTACATCAAGTGCATGTATGCTGGAATGAGGGAGGAGAGCTGTGAAAGCCTGTTATTTATCCAACTTCAGGGTCAGCGTTGTATCACAGAGACACTGTTGGCCCTGAGGTCTGAATAGTTCAGAGAGCAGAGATGCTGTATGTGTAACATTGACAACATGTTTTATAAAATCACGCCAACAATTATTATTTTAATAGTGTATTCCATGCACTAAAAAGGTATGTATAAAGGCTTTAAGCCGCCCTACACATTATTGTAGGCCCAGTTTAATATGCAACTTAATTTTATACACTAGGCTATATGTAGTAGGGGGTCCCTGCTCGTCTCTCTTTCAGTTATGGGGTACATGGCTTAAAAAAACAGTAAAGACCCCTGATCTACTGGCTAACACATTTGTATCATTCCCCTTTTTAAAGGAGCAACTGATGGTTCATGACTTTTCCAAGTTCAAAACCTTGAAGCCTAATCTGATGACGGCCTTGGATGAGTTGCTCTCTGCGGACATCTCCAAGCTGATGCCCCTGCTGCGGCAGGAGGAGCTGGAGGCGGGCGAGCAGCCAGGCGTGCAGGGCGGGGCCTTCATCGGGACCCGCGCCGGGCCGTTCGGGGAGGGCGACCCCTTCACTCTGGAGAACGGAGAGGGATGCGAGGAGGAGGAAGACTGGGTGGTGACCAAAGACAAGCCCAAGTATGACGAGATCTTCTATAACCTGGCTCCCAGCGAGGGGAAGCTGAGCGGCAACAAGGCCAAGGACTGGATGGAGAGCTCCCGCCTGCCCAACTCGGTCCTGGGTCGCATCTGGAAGCTGTCCGACGTGGACCACGACGGCATGCTGGATGACGAAGAGTTTGCCCTGGCCAGCCACCTGATCGAGGTGAAGCTGGAGGGCCACGGTCTGCCCCCGGAGCTTCCCACGCGCCTGATCCCGCCTTCCAAACGCAGGCAGAAGGGTTCGGATGCGTAGACAGTCCCTGGAGCTGAGAGAGACTCTTCTCTATGGGCTGTGCCACCGTTTGTATTTGCTCTTGTTCGTCCCCCACCCCCCACCCCCCCAGACCCACGTCAAAACGTTTGTATGTAATGCGTTTAGAGCTGCAAAGATTAGTCGATTAGCTGTGTCAACTAATTAAATTATTCGCCAATTATTTTGATAATCGATAAATCGTTAAAAAAAAGTCATTTGTTATGGGGAAAAAAAAGGAAAACTTCTCTGATTCCAGCTTCTTAAATGTGACTATGTTGTAGTTTCTTCTCTCCTCTGTGACAGTAAACTGAATATCTTTGAGTTGAGGACAAAACAAGACATTGTCATTTGAGGACATCATCTTGGGCTTTGGGGAACACTGATCCATATTTTCTACCATTTTCTGACATTTTAGAGACCAAAGAACTAATCGATTAACCGAGAAAATAATCAACAGATTGATCAAGTATGAAAATAATCGTTAGTCGCAGCCCTAAATGTGTTCAACTTTATTCCTCTGAGACTTGAGATTTCGGTCTCGCACAATGGAACATACTGTATTAAAGTCGTTAAGTCAATCCTTTGAGACTATTACAAGGACCTACTGCAAAAAGATTGTGTATTAAGAAGTCACACGGGTCTGGTTGCTTCTTCCCTTTGGCTCCTCAAAGTTAGCTTTTAATGGCGAGCTTTCAAAATATATCTACTTGTGTTTGCAGAGCAGAAGTAAATAAAGGCCGGCGCCCTCTAAGTGAGCAGTATTCAGCATATATATTTTGAAAGAATACAGAGCTTAACTTTTCTGTATTAGAACATTTAAATTGAACGTTCCTTCAATGACTAGATTGGAGTGGCGCAGTGTTATCTTGGTGATAATTTGTAGGATTATGCCATTTTCTGGTCTGGTCATTCTAGTGAGGGTATCATCTACCAAATTTATATTGCTTAAATGATTTGTTTATAGCGTTTTTTGTTTTTTTTACTTAAACTGGCAGCACACACCTAATAACCTGAATGCGTTTCACTTTTGATGCTTCACATGCCACATTTTTGTGCATAAACTTTATATATTATTTTTGTAATTGTTGCTGTTGTTTGTTTGTTTTTTTTATGTGCAGGAGCGAGACCTCAGTTGTATACAAGAACATGACATTCTGAGATGAACTTTTAATTGATGATTGATATATTACTGACTACTGTACACCGCTCCACTGTTCTTATGTTAACCCAATAAAGTTCCCTGACTGTGTTCTGTCTCTTTAGTGACCTTTTTAGTTTAGTTTAGTGTATTGGTTTACACATATACAAATACTACAGATAAATATACACATAATCAATAAAATATGTGATGGAGGGGTGCTATAAAAACCCTCAGATGGGCTTAATCTGGGCACTCTTTTTTTATAAGTAAATTAAATAAAGAGTTAGTCATTGAAAGTCTAAAATGAAATGTAAAGTGCATGGTACAGAACTAATAGCTGAGTGCATTTCACGACACTCTTTTAACAAGCTTTTCTTTTCTATGGAGCTCACTTGGTCTCTATGACGGAGCAGATAAACAGTGAGTCACACTCTCCCCTGCCAAGTACCCATACCACCATTTTCCGATGCTCTCTCCCCTCTCATTCCCACCATCTGAAGCCTATTTATCTCCTCACACTAAATAGTCCATCCCCCTCATCCCTGTTCAGTTCTGCATTCACTTCCTCACTAGCATGCCTGTAAAGGATTTAGTTTTATCCTGAGTACAGTATGCTGTACAAGCAGAAATATGTGTCCCGTGTAGAGCCGTGTGTGTGTGTGTCTGTCTGTGTGTGTGTTTGACATAAGGCTTTTAAGGTTCGCAGAAGTAGAAGAAGAAGGGGTGGCCTCCCCGCCTCCCTGCTCTACTCCTCCATGGAAAGAAACACAAATGAGAAACAGAGGCTCTGCAGCTCTTTCCTCCCTGCTCTCTGGCTTACAGTGACTCACATGTGAAGAATGCGGTGGGTTGGCCCCGAGAGTTATTAATATCTCCTTTCCTAGGGTCCGCTAAGTTTCCTCAGGCTCTTACACAGGATCTAGACACTGTACCTTTATGAAAGACTTAAACAACAGCCCCCTATTTGGGACATTCCTGAGCTAGACCTGCAGCGCACCACACCTCACACTGTGTGTGTGTGTGTGTGTGTGTGTGTGGGTGTGGGTGTGGGTGTATGTGAGAGAGAGAGAAAGAGAGAAAGAAAGAAAGAGAGAAATCATATGTGAAGAAAAGTCATGTAAGGACGTAAAATTCAACGCAATGTTCTTACAGTTATTATAGAAATTAACTTGTGGTGGCTTTTGGGTTTTTTTTTTTAATCATTGCTACCAAAAGCCTTTTAAAGTGTAGAGTTAAAAAAAAACAATCAATAAAATCCCCATAGCAGTTTAAGTGTCGAGTCATAAACCATCTCAACTATTTGTTTGCTCAAATCAAGCTACACGGTGCTTCCACATCGATGAGGGGGGGTGGGGGTGGGGTATCAGCATCAGGCGTCCCCAACAATGAAGCTTACTCAACAAAACCAGGGTCTCCGTATATACGTCACTCAGTGTTTACGTGGGGAATTCCTCACTAGCAAAACCTGCCATGGAAGACAAACTGAGGTCACCAAGACATCTGGTGGAGACAGGATTCCATGGCAACAACAGTGTCCAACTGTAGATGGCAGACTGGAGCCATGCAGCTGTGTGATTTAAAAGGGATAGGTTCACTTTTTATTTTAGGAATCTTAAGATCACAAGCAGTGGTGGAAGAAGTATTCAGATCCTTTACTTAAGTAAAAGTACTAATACTACACTGTAAAATACTATGTTACAAGTAAAAGTCCTGCATTGAAAACGTTAATTAAAAGTATGTAAGTGTCATCAGGAAAATGTAGTATTAAAGAAAAAAAAGTACTCAATGCAGAACAATCCCATTTGAGAAAGTGTAAAGGATCCAAACAGTTGTGTGTTTAATGGTCTAATCATTTCAGCTGGACTTGTAGGCCCTTATATTGTTGGCTTGTTTACTTTATAATAAAACATCAGATTTTATAAACTACATGTGAAGACATAGTAGAAAAGACCTAAGTAAAGTACAAGTACCTCAACATTTGGACTTAAGTTGAGTAAATGTACTTAGTTACATTCCACCACTGATCACAAGTACACCAAAAGTGGACAAATCATGACAGATGTGTGTCTTTTAAATGCTAAAAAAAAATCAATTGCATTATTTTGGAAGAAGACCAGCAGATACACGTATTGGATTTGGAAAATGTTAACAACTTTTCCTTTGGATAAAAATACCATGTACAAAGGGGGAAACAAGCCTTTTTTTAGCAGGTTTGGGGAGTGTATCATGTGTTTGTGAAAGGTATGGAGCTAGTCGATGAAGAGGAGGATTGAGTACTGACTAAATGTAAACCTTGTAGTGGCTTATGTCAGTTAAAACTATGAAACGAGGAAATTACCTTAAACTGAATCAGCTAGGCAGTAATTTGTTATATCATTTTAGGAATATATGTATGAAGAGTGGTTTTTTTCTTCCTTTTCGTTTTTTAACCCCCTCATCCCCTCCGAAAATGCTCACAACCCACTAACCTGAGAAACACTAACAACAGGGAGCATTACATAAATGATTGACTTTTATCTTTATAGTTTGAATGATTTTTCACACAAATCAGTATTTCATTATAGAATATGAATAACACCTTTTCACCTTGACTGTACTAAAGTATATGGAACAAGAATGAATCAGAAATTTGTTTCAATATCCTTTTTTTTTTTTTTTAATTTATATCTGTGCATATAGTAATTTATTTGTGAAAAAAAATAAAAAGTTGAACCGAAAAAAAATTCCTGAAATTCCAAACCTGCAATAATAGCTGCAAAAAGAAACATCTTTATTTTTTTATTAATTCTTTCTTTTTCTTTATGTGACTGTATGTCTTGTATCACTTGTGGTTTCTTGTATTGTCTCATATTAAAATAAAATTTAAAAAAAAAAAAAAGAAAAACATCAACATATAGCTACACTATAGTATCATCACGCATACTGTTCAGTACTGTGAGGGTTCCTCCCTCTCACCTGCATTTAGCCACAAGTTGTCATCAACATCACATCTTACCTCTGCTCGTTCAGCTGAAATCAGCTGCTTGGAATGATTATTTCATTTGATTGTAAATATTCTGCTAAGATGTTCTATATATTTTAATATGGTTATTTCCAAATAAAAAATTGCCATCATTCAGGTGTTTTAACCAATTTGAAAGCAGTGTGTTAGCATTTGAACAAGGTGCTGCAGATATAGTGTTCTGCAAGTGGTGGAGTGTGAATGACAAAAGAGTTCATGGATTTTGGTAAATGTATACATACATACATAAACCTTGTGTTGTCTTCGGGTCAAATTTGACCCGTTTTCTAAATGTCTATATAAAAAATATGGGTTTCTTTTTAACTACCTAATTGTAATTACCCAAAAATAACATGGATGATTCCATACAACGCGCTTGGCAAGTACAACAAAAGATCGGATCTATACTTTCATTGAATTTTGGTGTTTTTATACATTTTTTAACATTTTAATTTTTTTTTTAAATGTTCCCAAACAGTATCCTCACTGAACGTTGACATATACGCCTCTGTGATTATTCTTCCTTTAATATTAGTCTAAATAATTCATAATTTCTGCTTTTTTAACTCAAGAATTAGATATGATTTCCTATAAATGATTATTATTGGCCATGAATTCCAAAAATAACTGTAAAAGTAGTGGCAATAAGTTGGTGTTAGTGGTGTTTATACTTGGTAGTGAAAAGAAGCGTTAAACGCAGCAACAAAAAAAGTGCAAAAAACATTGACAAAAGCACCAAAAGTGTTAAAAAAAAACGACCTGGAAAGGTTTTCATTTTTGAGCCGGGAGGACGACGCATGGTCGAATGGAAGACAACACAAATGTTAAGGCATTTTGTGTGAAACCAATAAAAATGATGCACAGGTTGGTCCACATAGACTAATATTTCACTTACTGTGTGAGTTTTGACACACGCATGCATTGTTAGCAATTAAAAAAACCTGGAAGACTTCAAAACAAAAGACCTATCCTTCAATCTTCCTTTCTCTGCTTTTTTGGTGTTTTAAATTCACCTATACAATAGTTATTGAAGTAATGTGTCACAAATGAGTAAAGACAGTTACTGAGAACTTTATTTTTTTTATTATTTAATCCAAAAAGTAAGCAAACCCTGTTGAAAAGCTCATTTCCCATTGTACCTGCATATCCATAAAGCACTCGAATGTTAACATTTAGAAACAGTGATGTAAGAAATATGCAACATGTTGAAACTGATCGTAGCCCTATTACGAGACAAAGAACACGTAGTATGAAAGGTAAAGTTATATCAGCGAATATAAAATATCTTTCTATGCAAATACCCATTCCACACAGGGCACATTAACTCACTGAGTGGCGCACCAACTCCAGCTTCTCATCAAATCGTCACAAAAAGGCAGATTTAATAACATTTGAATTATGTTCCCTACGTTTTTTGCAATACACGTTTACTGTTTTCTCCAGCACTTAGAAACTGAAATGGTTTTTGATGTCTTTGATCTGTTTCATCATGTCACCAATTTGCTGTCCCTGTTCTCTGAGGACGTCCTGAACAACCTTCTTCTGGTGGACGTTGAGGGACACTGTGCTCCTGGCTGCAGGTGCATCCTTGTCCACTTGTGTCTTCTGGTACTCCATCTTCATGTTCACCTGTCGGATGCAGTTGTTCAGGTGTTTCAGTTGATCGCTGATGCTCTGCAGCTCCTTCTTCATATCCTTCTCGCTGTTTGACAGTATGGGCAGCTGGCTTTGCAGGCTGCCCAGGACGTTCCGAACCCGGTTCATAATGGCTTCCTGGCGATACTTTGCGTCTTCGTACTTATCAGCCAGCCTCTCCGCTGCCTCTCGCAGACTCTTCCTCTCCTCCCGGCACAGAGTCAACTCTTCCAGCTGCTTGGCCTTCTGGCTCGTCAGCAGTTTGACCCGTCTCTGCATCTCTTCGCGGGCCATGTCCTGCTTGAGAATGTACTCCTCGCGGAAGACCTGCGTGGCTCTGCTGAGGAGCTGCAGACACTCCGGAGGCGGCGGCGACGTGTCCTTGTCCCTGGCCTTCAGCACAAGAGGATTGGTGGAGCTGCGTGCCAGGATGTTGCGGATGTGCTGCTCGAAAGAGTCGTCGGCCATCCCGCGCAGGGGGGAGCTGCCAGAGCCTGGACCCGGAAGGGAACAGAGCAGGGGAGGGGAGGGAGGGCGGATGGAGCTCAGCAGCGGCAACAGGATGCACTCGTAGGTGCTGGTGATGCAGACCATGGTGGCGCCCAAGGAAAGGTCAGACACAATCAGAAAGCCACAAACTGGAGCCGACTGGCTAGTTTGGAGCGGTCTGGTACACAGAATGTGCTCCACAATACAGCGCTTCTCAGCAGCCAGCTCTTGGAGACTGTCCTTATCCTCCTCGCCTGACTGGAGGAACTTCTGCAGCTTGTTGACCCAGATGAGACCCACGCTGTGCACGCCTGCTTCATGGGTGCAATGATACCTGTGCTGGCACAGGGGGTCTCTGTGCAGTCTGATTGGGCAGGTGAAATCAAACTCTTGAGGCTCTTCGTCCTCCCCTGTGGCTACTTTGAGGGTGAGCTCCAGCTCAACACACTCAAACACATAGAGAGCCGGCACTGCCTCTGTGCCTCGGATCCACTTCTCCACCGCCCCCGCCTCTTCCTCTTCTTCAGACTCCAGCACCACACAGTGATACAGTGTGCCCGTTTCTGTGGCGATGACCAGGATGCTGGGCACACATGGCAGGCAGAGGATGGCACAAGCATCATAGCCATAGTTATCCTCTGCTGCGGGATACATCGGGAGGGGTCCGACGGGTTTGGTTAGACTCACACCATTTGTCTGGCTCGTGTAGCTCACATAGGTCTCCCCATTTTCGTAGAGGATGTACAGCGGGTAGACCAGCTGCTCTCTGGAGCGCTGTGCTGCCAGCTGCCGAAGGGGGGACGAAATCGGCCCGAAGTCGAACGCCACGGCTATCTCACCAAGAGACGCTGCGTAGGAGCGGACCGGAGGCTGGCCGCTGCTGTCATCGTCAGACTGTGACACCGACAGGACTTTGGCCGGCGTCTGGGGCGACTTCAAGCCATAAAACCTGATGGTGTTGTCGGATGTGAGCAGCACCAGGTGGGGCTCGTCGGTCTCGCTGGGGTACCAAGCCGCCTGCCGCAGACTCACTGACGGCGAGCTGGTGAAGAAGCGCTCCGCCACCGGGATGGTCTTGCAGTTGATTTGGCTCCGTCCGCCCTCGAACTCGGACCTCTTACCCCACCGCTGAGGAAGCTCCAGCACCGAGACGCCCCGCTGCCCGACGAGCGCGACGTGGTGCTGAGTTGGACTTAGCAACACCTGGCACAGTTCGAAGAGAGGAGGGTTGATGCACAGCAAGGTTTGGTAGTTCCCGCTACTGCGACTCTCATCTGTGTTTAGCTGTCGCAAGTTGGTCGTGTAAAACACGCGGTCTGTGTCGTCCCACACGAACAAGTCCCCACCCAAACAAAAGGTGAGGTTTTTAGCGAACCCTCTTTCATTTGCGTTGGGTTTCAGATCCAACTTCCCTCGTATTTTTTGGAAAATAGTATGGTTTGGCAAGTCGTTCAACCATCGTTCTGTGCTCATCGCCGCCATCTTGATCCAACGTCTGGTCTCAAGTAAAACGTTCCGTCCATAGCAACAACAGTGCTTCACGACAGTCATTTAACGTATTACGGTGGCCGGTGTCGTATATTTTGCAGAATCACCATGGCGTTGAAAGAGACTGCGGGGCTGTATGAGACACTCAAAGCAGAGTGGAACAAGAAAACCCCAAACCTGAGTAAATGTGGAGAACTTCTGAGCAAACTTAAGGTAGAGTCGCACATCAAATCGTCGTTTTATTTTTATGAGTCCAACCAGGAACACTGCCTATTTAGAAGCGCTAAAAGCTCCAGTACTGTTAGCAAATGTAGCTGGCTAAGCTTGCTAACTTAGGCTAGCCATGCTAACGTTGTGTGTAGAGTTTTCTGTTAGGTAACGTTAAACTAGACACCTACGATAATATTAATGTTAGGGCGATAACACTGCGTTTCCATTTGTTAACTACATGTTAGTGTTTGGCTAATAAGTTAATTTAATCATTTTAAGATTTCTGTCACGACAGTCAGAAAACAGTCCGTGTTGCTAACGTTACGTTAACGTACAGTTGGATAATTCATTGTCCAACTAGTTTCAACCTGGAACTGATAACGTTACCCAAAACACATCTTCGCGAAAGATAATTGCTGTTAAAATTGTTAAGATTACGTTTTATTTTCCAAAACATCGTGCCGTCACAGGAAGAGCTGACAGCACGTTTGATGCAGTTATGAAAGACAGAAATATTCAGGTCTAGTTAAGTAAAAGTAGCAATACTACAGTGTACTATGTTACTAGTAAAGGTCCTGCTTTCAACCTAACGTTGTTACTTAAGTAAACGTACTTAACTATTAGTATCAAAATATACTTAAAAGTAATCATTATAAAGTTGACCCTATTTCAGAATAATATATTACTGGATTATAATTATTGATGCCCTTATGTTCACATCACTTAAATGTTGCAACTGGTAATGGTGGGGGTCATTTTAATTACTTAATACAGTGCTGGGTAACTACATTTATAAAAAAAAATATATCATAATTGTGGCTCAGTGGGTAGAGCAGAGGTCCAGGGTTTGGGTCCGACCTGTGGCGATTTCCTGCATGTCTTCCCCCTCTCTCTCTCTCTTCTCACCTAGCTGTCAATTAACCCTTGTGTTTTAAATTTTTGTTTTATATCAGAAAATATGGGACGTAGAAATAAGCGTTGAAAATGTGTAGAAGAAAAATTAAAAAATTTAAAACGTTGGAAAAAGCAAAAACAAACTGTGAAAAAAGGCGTCAAAAACGTCGAAAAAAATGTGTTTTTTTTCAAGGTTGACGGGAAGACAACACAAGGGTTAAAGGTGGAAAAGCCCAAAAAAATAATCTCAAAAACAAACAGTATATCATAATTCATTAGTTAATTTGTATTAATAATCTAAAACCGTAAAGTAACTAAAGCTGTCAAATGTAGTGGAGTAAAAAGTAAAATTTTTGCCTCAAATGTGGTGGAGTAGAAGTAGAAAGTAGCATTAAATAGAAGGAAAAAAAACTTGAGTACCTCAAAATGTTAAGTACAAAAACATTGATTAAATGTATTTAGTGGATTATATTTAGGTACAATCCACCACTGATGGAGAATTATGACGACAAACAATTCAGATAACACAAGTGACACGTTAAGTTTGAAGATTTGTAGAAAATGACGTCAAACTTATTTTTTACAGGTTTCATTACTGGAGCTGAACTTCTTACCTACCAGTGGGTCCGCGCTCACCAAGCAGCAGCTCATTTTAGCTCGTGAGTAAAGCTGACAGACAACATTCATATTAATCATGTTGAAGTGTTTGGCGTAGTAGAAGATGTCTCTAATTTGGACCGTTGTGTGTGTGTGTCTGTGTTCCAGGTGATGTCCTTGAAATTGGAGCCTTGTGGAGTATCCTCAAGAAGGACATCCCGTCCTTTGAAAGATACATGGCCCAGCTAAAATGTTACTACTTTGATTACAAGTAATGTCACCTTTTTTTGTTTTTTAATGTGTACAGTTTGGGATTTAGCTACACGGGAGTACTCACTGGGCTTTTCTAACATGGCTCTCTATGTTCCTTTGTCATTAAGGGAAGAACTGCCTGAAGCTGCCTACATGCACCAGTTACTTGGACTCAACCTGCTCTTCCTGCTCTCACAGAACCGCGTGTCTGAGTTTCACACAGAACTGGAGAGACTGAGCGCACGAGATATTCAGACCAACGTATACATCAGACACCCGGTGTCCCTAGAGCAGGTGCTGCAATTTACCCCTCGACAAAGCACTAATTCAGCGTTTGATATTGCCTTGTTGTTCTGCTGTGACCGGGTATCAAGGGTAAAATGAAAATGGTGCATCCAATTACTAATTTGTACCCTCAAATCAGTATCTTCACATTATTGGTGCAGTAGGAATTGGTCGTGGGGTGTCCAGTCGATTAGGGGGGGAGCACCTATACATTTATTGGCAGGCTACCAGCTGTGTGCCCTCAGAGTACGGAATTAAATCCTTCATGTTATCACATCACCCTAGTCCCGCAGTGCCCGACCTATCTCCACAGCGCTGCAGAGGAAGATCTGGCAATATAATGGCGTTTTTCCATTTCATGGTACCTGCTCGACTCGCCTCGACTCTACTCGCCTTTTTTGGTTTTCCATTTCGAAAAAAAAGTCCCTGGTACCTGCCAACAAGTACTTTTTTTTTTTTTTAGTACCACCTCCGTCCAGGTTCCAAGCGAGCTGAGGCGATACCAAAAGGTGACGTGAAAACCTGCAGACTACTGATTGGTCAGAGAGAATCGTCACTAATTACCGCGTCATCATTGCCAGCGACAGACGGGGCTGTCCTGAACAAACCCGCCATTTTTAAATAGTTTAGCCAGCGGTGTTTTTTTGTTTTGTTTTTTTTGCTGCCTCCAGCTTCTTTTTTGAAACAAAATGTGTCTTCTGGCAACAGCCACATACCGAGAGTCAAAAACAACACACCTTAGACGTTCTGTGTGTGTGTGTCGCGTTAGGTCACGGCAGTTTCCTGCGGCGTCGCTATGACGACCAGCCAAGCCTAAATCTGCAATGGAAAATAGAGGACGGGGCACCGCGGCTGGGTCAAGCCGAGTAGAGTCGAGCAGGTACCATGTAATGGAAAAACGCCATAGGTATACACTCCTGGATAGGAGAAAAAACAGTCAGGGCGTTTGCATTTCTTTAAAACCAATCACAATCGTCTTGGGCGCTAAGCTCCGGACGCAACGACGGTGACTCTGCAAAATAGTCTCGGGAAGGAACTTGTTTTGGTGGAACATTTGCACCCCGCAAAAGGAAACGCCACGTACAATATTAAATGAAGTTATCTGTTGACACAGTACAGTAACATGAGCTATTTAAATTAGCTGGATACATGGTTGAACCTCACATCCCGTCGTTTCAGTGCTCCCATGTTTACTTTTGGCGGGCCAGGTTTGACTGCTATGTGCAGACATGCCTCTGTAGTGCATTGCAGAATAAATGGTAAAAAAAATCTGGTCATAGACAATCTACGTAGGTCACTAAAATGTATTACAGTGTGACTTTGTGCTGAGATACATTGATGTGCTATCTGTGATATGTTTTACTCACAAATGATTAATTCAAAGGAACAAATTACTAATTAATCGCCGCAAATTATCAAGATTTACCCCCCCCCCCCAGATAAATGCAGGGCTCTGTGGAATTCTCTATTCACATATAATATGAACATTGTGTCAAAAAATAACTTATGTAAATTTCACCTTTTCAGTACTTGATGGAGGGAAGCTACAACAAGGTATTTCTCGCCAAAGGCAACATTCCTGCTGAGAGCTACAACTTTTTTATAGATATTCTGCTCGACACAATTCGGTAAGAATCAGTATGGTAACCATGCCTACTATCATTTCTGCACTTAGTCATTTACGTGTGCTTTATAGCCAATGCTGTTTATTTTCCCTATGAAATTAATTTGTATGTTTTGGTCGAAGTCCAAAAAGATCTTGTGGTTTTGACATTTTTGTTGTTGCTTACGTTATACTATGGCCGTGGAAAATGTTGGCGTATGTCATGATTGGCCGACAGTCCACGAAAACTATATCGGGACACCTTCAGCATAGTTATGGTCAGCAGTTTAAACAGGCTATGTTCACACTTGCCGTCTTTTATGAAGCTGCCAGCGTCTGTTTTACATTATACAGGGTTCATACGTTTTGAAAAAACCTGGAAAAGTTATGGAATTTGAAAAGTGTGAATTCCAGGCCTGGAAAGGTTTTGGAAACATAAAAAGACCCAGAAAGTTTTGGAAAAGTCATGGAATTATTTTTTTTTACACAGTATAATATGTGATTAATAAATGTATTTTCACGTCGTCCTAACCTCACCGTTCTATTCAGAGCGCGATATTACGACTCCCACTATGAACCACATAAATTGTCATTCATTTTATTGTTAAACCTCTGAGGGTAAACTTTAACACAGATTTTTATTCTTATTGTATAATGTCGACTGACATTTTCAGGAATACATAGTCATGGAAACTTGCCGAAAAGTATTGGTTAAAATGCGTATGATCCCTGATTATAATCCTGTGGAGTAAACCGTGTTTTCAAGAAAGTCGTGAGTGCTTTTTTAAACGCCACCGCCGACTTCTTTTCTGCAGCTCGGAGCGTCTTTTTGAAGTTAAAAAAAAGTTCAACTTTTCTGAAAAAACGCCCTACGTCAAGTACTTTTTTTTTGACAGCCGACCAATGACAAGCGGAGTAGCCAGACCTGTCGTTTCCATAACAACAAGAAAAAATGGAGTCTGAGCACAGCGAGTTATATGATATGACCGGGTGCTCCCTGTTCAGGGAACTCTTTGTTTTATCTAACGTTAGCAGCGCTCTCTCTCTCTCTCTCTTTGTTCTTTCTCTAGCTCGCTCCACCACTTAGTTTTATCTAACGTTAGTTACTCCACATAGCGCACTAGCTAGGATACTGTAGCAGTAGCTGTTGTTATAGCAACAAAAGATGCTCTCGGCTGCTTTTTTGGAATAAAAACGCTGCCAACTTTTTTTTTCTCGCCCTAGTCAACTTTTTTTCAAGTGTGAACATAGCCCTGCTAGTTAACTCAACATGTTGACCAAAACGAATGTAAAATGGGTGACAATTGAAATACAGTGTCCCTTTTCTTTCCCATGGTAAGTGGTAAGGTGTCTGCTATAGAACATGATGGACTGCAAAGGAAACTCTACCTCAGTCATTTTCATTTATCAGGAAGGACACCTCTGTTTATTTTATTATCTTTATTCATGATTGTGCTGTAATCCGCAGGGTGCAAAAAACACCATGCGATAAAATGCCATCATCTTCTAATGGTAACTTTAACTAAAACTGACCTTTTCAATTGCAGTGATGAGATCGCAGGCTGCATAGAGAAAGCATATGAGCAGATCCAGTTCAGTGAAGCCACCCGTGTGCTTTTCTTCAGTTCCCCAAAAAAGATGACAGAGTATGCCAAGAAGGTATGTATATTTATTTTTATTTATTATTTGGAAGCAAACGTTAATTATACATTTTTATTTGAAGTAGTGTGCAGAGATTACAAGAAGAAAACATTAAATTGTGTCCACCTATATTCTCAGTCACCGGCAACTGACTCATTGGGATTTTATTTACCTGAAGAAATGAAGGGATGGTACCTAAAACACACCAACAATTGAATGCAAACTGAGTACAATTTAGCAACATTTCACTGTGTAGGTGTCATTTCTATTAGAAGTGGTTCTTCATACTCCATATACAGCAGATACAATTTGTATTTCCCTCGTGCTGGGAGAACCTGAATACGCGTCATTTTACAAACAGCCTGTCGGGGTTCTAAAACCAGGCCAAGCTTAATAGAGGACCGCATACGTTATTTGGTCCAATGAGCAGTATTGAAATAAATGGAAGCTCATAAAACAATTTAGGTAAAGTGGAAAAAGCAGCCAGGCGTTGAATGGAAGTCCACATAATTCAATTCTATTTATAGTGTCAAATCACAACAGGAGTTATCTCAGGACACTTTACAGATAGAGTAGGCCTAGACCACACTCTGTCATTTACAAAAGAGCAACAATTCTCACCAAGAGCAAGCATTTGGTGCGACAGTGGCGAGGAAAAACTTCCTTTAAACAGGCAGAAACAGACCCAGACTCTTGGTGGGGGGGGCCATCTGCCCCTGCCGGTTGGAACACAGAGACACTGATACAGATATACAGATATAGAGAAATATGACTCATAATAATTATAGCAGTTGGTATGATAACCAGTAGCAATTATAGTAGCAATAAAGATAACCGAACTATGACTAGAAATAATAATAGTAGTAGCAGTGCAGGGCGTCGAACATAATTTATTGTTTATACTTTCAGCTGTTGTCAAACAAGTTTTTATTTAGGGCTGGGCAATAATTTGATGTTATATCGATATCGCGATATGAGACTAGATATCGTCTTAGATTTTGGATATCGTAATATGGCAAGTGTTGTCTTTTCCTGGTTTTAAAGGCTGCATTACAGTAAAGTGATGCAATTTTCGGAACTTACCGGACTGTTCTAGCTGTTCTATTATTTAGCTTTACCCACTAAGGCATTAAATCATTTCTGGAGATTACTAATCAAAAATCTCGTTGTGTAAATAACATTTAGTTAAAGCACCAATAGTCAACCATACAATATCGTAGATGTTTGATTTTTCCCTATATCGCCCAGCCCTATTTTTTTATTGTCATTTAATGTCCATAGTTGAAGCAAAATTCCATCCTTGATTCTTGCCTACAAAGAATTAAAATGCCAAACCGCCCAAACTGATTGTTCATTTTCATTTCAGAGGGGATGGAGTCTGAGCCCAGATGGCTATTACTCTTTTACCACTCAGCAGCAGCGGACAGAAGAGGTGACCATCCCTTCCACGGAGCTGGCTCAACAGGTCATCGAATATGCACGACAGCTGGAAATGATTGTGTAACGCGCCCCCCCCCCCCAGGAACACACTCCGACACACACGCCGCTGACCCAGCGTACACCCAGTCAGCTCAAATGCAGTTCCTCTGAGGAATATGACTTTATTGATAACCAGAGTGGTTGATTTATTGCCCATACCTCAGAAATCAATCCACATGTATTTTTTTCCTGTATTCCACTTATCTGCAAGTCTTCCTGTCTGGAAGTTTGCTTTTAATTTAAAGATGGGGAACGATACTAAAAAAATATCACAGGTCACCATTCAGCAATTGCTACACGTCAACCATTATTGAAGACGTTCAAGGGTTTCAATGTTAGTTAATGATTTCATCCAAGATGCCATCTGTACAACATCAAATCTGAGCCTTTTATGGGTTATTCATAACAAGAGTCCAGCTACTACATTTAATACCCTTGGGGCTCAGTTTTATTTTACAACAACAAAGTTAATTACAATCCCCCACCATGTGACACTGTGTCACACAAAACCATCCTCCCAAAATTCACAAACTCTTTTTGTATACAAAGTTAATTTTCTCCTTCGTAGAGCTCACAGACATGTATTGCCCTTGCCATGTATCCTAGCAACTGACTGAATTTCCATTGAACTTAGAGTGTTTTCTAAACAGCAATGCCTCTTCCTCTCTAGATTACAATGCAAATCTTTGTCTGCAATAAACAATACCTAAAATAAACTTTTTGAATGACTCATTTCAAGTGTTTACACTATGACTAACTTTCCTGGGGGAGGGGAGAGGGAGGGAGGGAGGGAGGGAGAGAGAGAGAGAGATTTATAAACTACATGTGTTTTGTGTGCAGAAAGTACAAGTACCTCAACATTTGTAGGCCTACTTAAGTACAGTACTGGAGTAAATGTACTAGTTACATTCCACCACTGCTAAAAAGAAACAGATATGTAACTGCAGTTCCTAAGGAAGGTTCCTAGAAGTATAAAGTAGCATGGAAAGAAAAGACTCAAGTAAAGTGCAAGTCGCCTTTCTAAATTTAGTCCTTGAGTTACATGTACTTCCTTAGTTAAATCCGAAAACTCAGTCTGACTATAGATATGCTGACTGGATGTGATGAGAAACTTCCGAGACAAACGGAAGCTGTTGATCCTGGGGGGGGTGGCCGAGGCCGAGGTCACGTGAATCTATCAACCCGGTACACAGCTGATCATGACGTCACTCGTCAACATGGCGGACTGGAATAGAGGTATGTTTTTTTGACACGTACTCACTTGTAAATATTCAGCCATTAACAGTCTCCAGCATTACATAGTTAAAGTACAGCAGTGGGACGGAGTGTATAACCTGAACACACATCAGACCAGCAGAGTGTGTAACTATCGGGAACGTTAACGTGCGGTAACGTTACCTCACTTAGAGGCGAACACTAGTCTTATCCAGAATACAAAGTTAACTTTTTTTTGGTCCACCAGTCAAATGGCTAATAAATGTTCAAATTTTACCAGCCACTTAAGAGATTACCATTGTTTCTTTTGGCTGGTGAGTGAAGGAAATCTACCAACTAATTGCATATTTTACCAGCATTTGGCTAGTAAATGGTGCTAATTTTGAACCCTGGTCTTATCTAGCTGGCTAGCTAGCGTTAGCTGAGGAGTTTAGCTGTTTGACGCTATTGTAGGTTAGCTGTTCTAATATCACACAGGTCTTGACTACTATAAATAAAGTTTTACTCAGTCCAAACTGAGTTTGTTCCAGATAATGTGGAGCATAACTGAACGCTGCTTCTCCATGTTTAGTTCTGACTCTGACTGGGGACAGAAAGCATGCCTACTGTTACAGTGGTTAAGTTTACTGAAGATAAACTGAGATGCAGGACTCGTAAACAATCTCTTTTTTTTGGAAACGTCTGATGAGCTCACGGTAACCTATAACCCACCTATGTAACACTTAAAACGTAACACACTGTATCTGCTGCGCACGGCCACACGCGAGAGAGGACAACAAACATGACGACTACATTGGCAGCTGCTGTGCCATTCATCAGAAGCTTTGGCTTTAAAAACGTTATACAACAAGGCCCAAACAAAAGTGGCTGAATTCAAAATATGTGGACTTGCTAGCTCAGAAACTTGACTTGAACTTTAGCTCAGAGACTTGAGACTTGACTTGGACTCTAGCTCAGAGACTTGAGACTTGACTTGGACTCTAGCTCAGAGACTTGTGAGCATCTCTGCACCAACCCCATTTCCAATGTCATTTCTAAGCCAATGTGTTTGTGCGTTGCCAGGTCATGGCTCTGTGGACGACATGCTGGATGCTGAAAACAAACGGCTGGCTGAGAACCTGGCCACCAAAGTCTCCAGACTGAAATCTGTAAGTCCCAGCCAACAGTCAGACATCATCATCCAGCAGTTTCATCACTTCTAATACACCTGTTGATGGTTTTTAGTCAGAAGTGATTCTTCAGACTGTTGATGCAGTGTGACCAACAGAGAGGCAGATTTCTGCTTTTCTATTCTGAACCATCCGTTGTTGTACGTTTCTTTCTTAAAATCAGCTTTTAATGTCCTCTCTTCTGTCTGTAATTGAGCCTGAGATGATGAAAAGATTCATTTGATGACATTAATCATTCTATTTCTAAAACAATAATGAAAACTGCCATTTTGTGTGTCTGACTGACAGCTGGCGTACGACATCGACAGAGAGGCTGACGATCAGAACGAGTATCTGGACAGCATGGTGAGTCCATCCAGTCTATGAAGACACATATATATATATACACATATATATACATATATATATATATATATATATATATATATATATATATATATATATATATATATATATATATATATATATACACACATATATATATATATATACACACACATATATATATATATATACACACACATATATATATATATATACACACACATATATATATATATATACACACATATATATATATATATATATATATATATATATATATATATATATATATACACACACACACACACACATATATACACACACAGAGAGAGAGAGAGAGAGAGAGAGAGAGAGAGAGAGAGAGAGAAGGTTTCTGATTGGCTGGCTGTCCATTTAAATCATATGCATCATCTGTACTTTCTCTCAGAGGATTTCTTCCACCTGTCTTAAGTAAAAGTGCATCCTTTCTGTCAGACGGACAAGTGACTGGCATTCGTGCGATAAATACACCAGCACTTTTTGCACATAGCACTTTAATTCTTACAGTCACTTTTCAAGATGTTGTGTTGTCTGTACAGTCATGTGTCCTTTCCTCATGTCCTAAGATGACGTATGTTGATCTTATGTTGATTTTATGTCGATTTTTAGTATGGTTTGTGCTGTGAGGCAACAGATTGTAGCACTATGTCGAGGACAAATTTTCCCTTGGGACAATAAAGTGTATTCTATTCTATTCTATTAAAAAGCCTACTTCCACACAGCTCCTCTGGATTTGAATGCAGTTTTTAAAATATGTGAAAGGGTTATGTTCAAGCTAAATAGACTGTAATAATAACAACAGGTTTTCTCAAATATAGGCCGATCTCTCTCTACAGTTAAGGTTTATAACAGTCCCTTCATTATCTTTTTTTCCCCTCTCTCTTGTCCTTTTCCTTCCAGGACTCCAACTTCCTGAGTGCAACGGGCCTGCTGAGCGGCAGCGTGAAGCGTTTCTCGACCATGGTCCGATCCGGCAGAGACAACCGCCGCATCCTCTGCTACGTCTCCGTGGGCCTGGTACTGGTCTTCTTCCTGCTTTACTACATGGTCTCCAGGATTCAACGCTGACGGGGAAACCCAGGATCAGCCAGGAGCTGGTCCTGATGTGGAGCTGAGACTAGAGACTCATATCTGATAGGTTGAAGTCATCTCTGTGGTTCTCCTGCACAGGGAAAAGACTTTTTTTCCCCCCTCTGCGTCCACATGAGAAAACATTTAGTTGAAGCATTGAAAGTGACCAGCAGGGGGTGTCGGCCTTAGCGGGGGAAACGGGGGTGGGCGTGTTCATACCAAAGATGCTGGAGTCTATTTTAAAAAAAAAAAAAGAAAAAAAAAAAAAAAAGCCTGGGCTTTTCCACTCTGCACCACCTTTGTCACTAAGCTCGTTGGAGATGAGCCAGAATTGATAACACACGTGGGCAACGATGACCTCACAAGAGCCAGACGCTGCAGTTGCTCTCCACCGACTGCGTGATGGGAAACGCCTGGCCCTCAGCTGATCTAACAGCTGATTGGTTCAGAGTCGACTCAACACGAGGGCGTTTTCATATCAACGTTTTTTTTTTTTTTTGTTTTTTTTTATATATATTTGTCTGATTTGTAGGCGTATTTTGTTAACCCTTGTGTTGTCTTCCTGTCGACCATGAACTTGTTGTCCTTCTGGGTGCAGAATAGCTTTTTTCGGTTCTTTTGACACTTTTAAAAAACTTTTTTCTCATTTATTTTAGCGCTTTATGTCAAAGTTTTGTCGGGGGTCATGCGTCCATGTTATTTTTGGGCAATTTGGTTGAAATTAACCCATATTTCTGATATAAAAAAACGTTAAACGGGTCAAATTTGACCCGAGGAAAACAACACATGTTGCGTTACAGGCGAGGCGCAGCTCCTCTCGAACGAGCCTAACGTCTGATGCCGCCAGGAAGTGGTAAAATGGGCAAAGAGAAGGTGGCGCCTGAATGCAGCTCAGGTGAGGAAGCACTCATCACAGCTTGAGTGTGATAGGCTGATGAAGCTGTCAATCAGGACAAACTTGCCCCCAAAATATCAGTTTCATTAGAGAGTAGCTATTGGCTGGTCTTCAGAGCACCTGGTGATGTCACCATGTGTTGAAGGACTGTCTGTCAACTGTTTTATCTTCATGTCTTATTGTTTGCATTAGCAGATAGCTCCTGTTAGCATGTCATTTTATTGCTCCTGCAGTTGATTGACAACAGGCAAATACTGTTCCATTTGTACGCGGAAGTCGAATTTTGCCAAGGTCAAAGTCGGGAACGCGCCCCCTGAACTCGGGTTTCTGAGCTCGGAACTCAGACAACATGGCTGCCCCGTGCATCGACAGCAGTAAAAGTGGTATAGCATACAGTTTATTAACACTTCTGTCTTATTTGAGTCTCACTAAGACTGTGTCTTAAACACAGTCCTGTCCAACTTCTATCTGTGGACGTGTTGGTACGTTGTTTTTATGCACACAAAAAACAGCGTAATGCGTTATTATAAACTGGTATTGCTTAGAATGACTAACCTGGATACGGCAACCCCACAATAAAAAGTCTGACTTGTTAAATAGTTTTTTTCTTCTTTTTTTAATACATTTTATTCATCGACTTGTTAAATGGAACGCATTCAACTCAGGTGTGACATCATTCCCAGCTCCGGTCCGAGTTCCGAGGTAAATGGAACGCACTGTCAAGCGTGTTTTAAGCGTGTTTTAAACTAGACGCATCCAAGGTGGCGCGCGCAATCGTGACGTCAAATTGATGTAATATCCTGCCGGCACGCCCGATTTATGGGGCGCGAGCAGAGGTCGCGCACGGCTTTTTTTTTTTTTTCAGTGGCGCGCGACAAAGCGGAAACGGGAAGCCTGACGAGTTCGCCGACAACCGGATGCCAGGACTCTCACAGTGACTGCAAGTCTCTCTTGTAAACTTACTGGGTTAAGATGAGTTCTTTTATGGTGAATGAAAGGCTTGATCCGACGAAGTAGGTCATCCAATCAAATCGAAGCATTGACGGCAATGCTGCAGCCAGTTCTGCCATTGTTTATCTTTTTCTTCTTCTTCTAGTCTGTAGAAAGAGCAACATCGGTAGCATTTGCTCATTAGCGCCACCTCTCTTCAGGAGAAGACTGCAACTAGTGTCGTGAGCACCAGCGCAGGTATAAATAGTCACGGCGATCCCATGACGTCACATTTGTACGCGCCAGCTGGGCTGCGTCTAGTGTAAGAGCCTTTACACCGCATACTGTAACACGCGATTCTGTTTCCCTTTTTTTTTAAACCCTAAACATCACTGTGTCCAGTTGTGTTTTACTTTAGTTTGATGAGCAGTTTTAGTTCAGTGTGTGTAACGCCTATTTCATATTAAATGTTGGGGACCTGTTTTGATTATCGTTACGTGGACGTTTTGTATAATGATCACATTTAGTATTTTATTTTTTTTTTATCCCACATTCAGTCTCAGTGTGCACAGCTGATCACTGCTGAAAGGGACTGGAGGATATTTAAGAGAGTTCAAAAGAGTTTCCATGTCTGACATTCCAGTCTGGACTGATCAGACATCACCTACATTTATTATTATTATTATTATTATTATTATTATTATTAATAATAATACAAAAGTATCCAATGGTTTTAATTGCTCCTTTTTACATGATTAATTTAGGTTCTAGGTATTATGTGAGGTTTACTAACATTAATGTATAACTTGCATATTTATACTACAGTGTTCAATAAAAAAAACATCTAAAGATCTATCTTTATACCCCCTGTATTTCGGTGGATTATTTTCCAGGAGACCAAACAATACATCGCTCCAGGAGCGAGACAAAACTCACCAATATTCTCAGCACATTTTGATAGAAAATCTTCAAATTTGGGCAATGCCCAAAGTAAATGCACAACAGTGTCTTGACAACCACAACAGAAATTTAAATCAATGTCTCTCTTATATCCTTTTTAACGTCGTTTTTTTGTATGAATGAGTTTAAAAGAATTCTCAACTTTATTGGTGATTAAAGGTGCCGTAGGTAGGATTGCGAAGATCTAGGATTTAGCCAAAGAATTTGAACATCGACAACTTCTCAGTCCCTCCCCCCTTTCTGCTAAAGACCAAAATGGTCTCCTAAGCCCCTCCCCCCGCAAGGGAGAATGAATGTGTGTGCCTGAGCAGTGATTGACACCCAGTTAGACACCCCCCTGGCCCTGATTGGTGCATCTGAACAAGGAGCTGTGGATTTTTGCAAATCGCACTACAGGCTGTAGGTGGTGCCAGAGGAGCCGGATTTTTTTTTTAAATGACCTGGTTCATGTAGTTCTACTGGAACATAGGGTCAGTTTCAGCAAATATGACAGAAAGTTAGTTTTAAGTCTTACCTACTGCATCTTTAAATATCGGTTTGCAAGAAGCAAGGCCTTCTGCCATGCCATATCGTACACAAATGGATTCCCATATGAAATGACATATAGAAATGTAGTACCGGTAATATCTCTTTGGAACAGAGTTTTTATAGATCTGTTGTTATTTCCAGAATAACTTTCCCATCAGCATATATGTTGGAGATAACAAGATTTACTGTTGGACATTGACCCTCGGCTGAGATTTACACAGACACCAGAGGTGTTACAGGGATATTATATTCTGACAAAAACCCTTTAGAAGTACAGATAAGACCATCTCGATTAAATAACTGATCTACCAAGACAATATTATTTTGAAACCAATATTCCATGAAGAGGGATATGTATTTATACAAAATCTCACCCTCCATGCTACAGTATTACCAAAGATTCCTCAACCAACTCTTTTTTTTTTTCCAGCTACTAATGGTTCTTTATTCTAAACACATTCATAAGTTAGCAGAAGAAAAGCATGACAAAAAGAAAAATATCACAAAAATGCACTTTTTTTCTGTTTACTCCAAAGGTGTACAATCCCTTTAACAGCACTGTTTATTTCATTATTCTTAATTATGTAAATAAACACACACAAATGATCATTATCAGTTGTTCCACCTGTCCAACTGCAAATTTCATCATGACAAGAGGTTCGCAACTTAGAGACGTCCTTTGGCTGCCTGGCTTCTGTCAAGCCACCTCCTGGTCCGTCTTTTTACTCCCTATACTGCTTTAAGCTATTGGTCATTTAGTTCACTCTTCTAACTTTCTTCTTTTTTGACGTTGGTTTTACCATGCAAGTTGTTTTATGATGTTGTGTTTGTTATGTAGCCTGATGTTATTTCATCGGGAGCGGCCCTATGTTCCCACAGCCCTATGTATCCCCCCATTTGTATCAGATTATATCCCCCTAACCCTAAAAAATGTTGAGGATAGGGCTTAAATTGAAGGGAAATGTAGGAACACAAGACCTAATTTTGAAAATATCCTAGAAATGTGGGAACATAGGGCCGTGGGAACATAGGGCCTAATTTTAAGAATAATCTTAGAAATGTGGGACCATTGGGCTGTGGGAACATAGGGCTGACCCCGTTTCATCTATGTAGCGAGGCATACTTCACCCCATCTGACCTTGTTGTAAAGCACTTTGGGTCAGCCTATGCTGTTTTAAATGTGCTATATAAATAAAGATGACTTGACTTTTGTCTTGCATTACAAAAAAAAATGATTAGTAGGTTTAATGTCATTACAGAAACAAACTGCAGCGTATGAGAGTTACTCATTTCTCTGAGTTTTTTTTAAAAAAACAACAAAAAAAACATTTCACTTCAATACACAAAGAGAAAAAAAGAAGGTAAAAAAAAAAGAACAATACAAAATACAGAAAATACAATACAAAGAAAAGGTGAAATGGAATGTATGCTATATAATCACATTTCCTCGAAAAAGATCTTGCAGTACATCAGCTATATAAATACTTTTCTTATTTTTAATAATTTGGATAGACTCAAAAAAATTCCGAAATTCAATTCTGAAGTGAGTACATTTGGTCCACAGACCTCTTCTTCTTATGTCATCAGTAAGGGCCCTAAGTAGCAAAACAGATTGCGTCACTCGCCAGCGACAAACTAATATCGCAGCGCAGTAGCCTAGCAGGCAGCATGATGGAAGTGTGCGGCTCTTCAAATGTCACTCTGAGAGAGTTTGGCAGTGAACAGAGCCTACTGTCTCGACCTGACGGTTCAGCTTCCTTCATACAAGGTAACGACTCAGAAACAGGACTCTGAGCCGGTCGCTGTTCCGGCTGTAAAAGGCAGCTAGCAGCCGGACTCTGGCTGTTGTTAGCATGCATAACGACGAACAGCGTAAAGCAAAGCATAAGTTAGCATGTGTGCGCTCAAGTCAGAAGTCGGATTGTGTAACGTTAGTTTACTGTAGTTCACTTATTCGACCCTATATTTGTCTAATAACTCTAAATGTGTCTTAACCTCAGCCAGATACAGTAGCCTTCATATAGCCTAGTGTGTGTGTGTTTGTGTGTGTGTTTGTGAGATAGAAAAAAACTCTTTTACAAGTAAATTAACGTTCAAAGTCGTGCATCAACTTAAATTACCAAAAGTAAAAGTACTCATGCAGAATGGCCCATTTTAGATTCATATATTACTGGATTAAAAGTATTGATGCATTAATGTGTAGGCTACATGACTTTAATGTTGCAGCTGGTCAAGGTGGACGCGTTAATATTAATTAATTTGTATATTACTGGGTAACGTAACCTATAATAATCTATCATAATGTATTAGTTGGGTTATATTTTGTATAAGTATGACTGGAGTTCAATTTGGTATTAAAAGCAGAGGAGGAAAAGGTCCTAAAAGGTGGTTTCAGTTCATCATATCTGGAATATTTTGTAAAACCCTTGGCTTTCAATGTTAACTTGTTTTTAAATGTTGAAAGCAACAGAGGATAGAAAGCAAATAACACAAGTATTTAGAGTAGAGTGAGGCCTCTTCCTGCAGCTCTCCCTCTCCGCTCTCTGTTGCATGGGTTTATGGCATGGGCAATGCATGCACAGAACAGCCAGTAGAACGCTCTCTCTCTCGCTCTCTCTCTCTCTCTCTCTCTCTCTGACATGACCTGTGATTGGCCAAAGTCTCCTGTCATGGCTAGAATTTCGAGAGCCTGAAAACAGCCAAGAGGGGGTGCAGAAGTCTAGTTTTCTCTCAGTCCACTTGAATTACAATAGGCTCGTTCGACATGAGCTGCACCTCGCCTGTAAAGTGGACGAGAGTAGGCGGCAGCAGCAACAAAAATCCGCTGTCAAGTCGGACAGTTTCCAGCCGATTCCAGCAGCCTTCAGGCTGAACAGGAAGACACAGAAACACTGTTCCGATTTAATAAAATGTTATCAGGCCCATATATCAGCTTGTATACAGTCTCCAGTTGTTTAAATTATGACAGAGTAGCTGTCAAAATGCTCTACATGCGATCTGTTGTTGATTTTAATTAACAACAGACTGTAGATGATCCGTAATCTGAACGGATTTCGTCTCTCTGACTTCTAAACGTAACTATCAGCCACACAACAGGTGGTTTGTACAGAATAAGCCTTTAAATCAGACAAATAGCAGTTAAAATCCCTCCAATTCAAAATAAAAAAGTTTATATAAAACGTCATCATGTTGAGTCGATTCTGAACCAATCAGCTGAGAGGCCGGCGTATCTCAGCATGCCTGGGTCCGCCTGGGTCGTGCAGTCGGTGAAAAGCATCTGCGCTGCCTGCGTCTCAGCACTGCGGCTGCCTTGATCTCGTGAGGTTGTCGTTGCCCACGTGTGCATGACGTCAGAGCAAGTCGGGATCAAGTCGGACACAAATCTAACAGGCACGCATTGGGCGGCGATCGCCGGTGATCGATTCTGCGCAGACCTGGCTCATCTCGAATGAGCCTACTTTACCTGTCCAGTCTGATTTTTCTGTTGCGCGACTAAAACAACTTTTGAACGTACACACATTCCACCAAAACAAGTTCCTCCCCGAGGCTATTTTGCAGAGGCACCGTGGCTCCGTCCGGCGCTGATTGGTTGAAAGAAATGCCAATAAACCAGAGCACGCTTTTCTCCCATCCCGGAATGCTGTGTGGACTAGCCAGACCCTCCTCCGCAGCACCGTGGAGGAAGGTCTGGCAATGCAGGCCTTTTCAGCGCAGTAAACGGTGAAAGGTTTCCGCAATTCTGTGCTTTTCTCCCTTCTAAATTATTATTTGTTACCGTCTGTTATAATGTTGTTTTTAAGTTGCGCTCACGACAAACCATAATTTCCCCACCTGGATCAACGATGTATGTCCAGGTGCATAATGCTGTCTTTTGTTGTCCTGTGAAGGAGACACAAGCGTGTTGGCTGCAGCGTACGGACCAGCGGAGGTCAAAGTCAGTAAGGAAATCTATGACCGGGCAACACTGGAGGTGTTGATACAGCCCAAAGTGGGACTGCCAAGTAAGTGATTATCTCTCATTATCAGCTTTATTTGATGTGTTTATTGGGACTCTAGTACAGCGATCATTTATTCTTTATTGTTCTAGCATGCTGTAGCCTTGTTAAAGAAGTACTTTTGACGCGTACAATATTTATTTGGCACCTGACATGTAGAGCTTTTCTTTTGATGTAATGGTGCAAACATGAAATATTCAATGTCCAGTTTGATTATGGACCTTTTTCACGGTAGACATGTTGACATGTTATAGTAGGAAAAGCACAGCTATATTCAAAACCATTAATGATGTTCTGCATTCCACTTAGGAGAGGCCCTGGTATTGTGCATGCTGACTCACTGAAATAGCTTACTGGGACACTTGATGGAATTGAGCCAGAATATCAATTTCGGCTGTGCTTTTCCTACTATGACAAGTCAAAATGTCTGCTGTGAAAAAGCTCCATTTCACCCGTAATAAGTCGAATGCTGTAGTTATAAAGCATGTGTATAATATACCTGAAAACATGTTATGCAGGTCAGAAAGAAATGTTTCTACACGCTTCTTAACGGGACATCAGGTAGTTGTAGGCACACTTTGGGCTTTTAGGAGGCTAGTAGCTGTTCATTTTACAGCCGTTCCACTTTTATTGTGCAAAAACTGCCATACCACAACACACCACGAGGTGGAATAAGTGAGCCAGTTTGTTTCCAGTCTGACCCCAACATTGCTTTATTTTTCCAGGCGTAAGGGAGCGAGCGCAAGAGCAGTGTGTGCGAGAAACCTGTGAGGCATCTCTGCTCTTGTCCCTTCACCCTCGCTCCTCCCTTACTCTCATTCTTCAGCTGATACATGATGACGGCTCAGTATCCTTCAGTAAATGTATACTTTTATCCTTTTTTTACATTTTTTTAATTGATCCCCAGCGGGGAAATTACAATGTTTTCAATCTGTTGTTAGAACACACAGGCCTGAAATACACACACACGCTCAGGTCCTATACATGCACTAATGGAGAGATGTCAGAGTGAGGGGGCTGTGACTGCTGGACAGGCGACCTGAGCAGTTGGGGGGGGGGGGGGGGGTTGCTTAAGAGCACCTTGGCGGTGCCCAGGAGGTGAACTGGCATCTCTTCAGCTACCATTCCACACTCCGTAATTTGGTCCACACGGGGACTTTTTTTTAATTTTATGTAATTTATATTTAATTTATACTTTTTTGAGTGTTGTTCCTGACCGGTTCCTCAGCTCTTGTCGTGCTTTTTGAACGCTGCCTGTGTGGCTCTGATGGACGCGGGCCTGCCCATGAGTCGCCTGTTCTGCGGGGTGACCTGTGCCATCGACGCAGACGGACAAATCATCACAGACCCCACCGCAGCTCAGGAAAAGGTACCTCTGAGGATCATGTGTTTGCGTCGTTGTAAAAACGTCAAGCACCTTGATTTCAAGGTGCATCAGTCTGTTCTTAGTTGTAGCCTAGAGAATATTGATGCAGTTGTGAAAGCTAGCAACCTTAAAGCTAAGGAAATAGCTTCAGCATCAGAGCTGTACTCTGACGGTGAGTTTGTGAAGACATGCTGAAGGTGCAGTGTGCCCCGACAAGCCTGGCGAGGAACTCTGTGCAGTGGTGGAATGTAACTAAGGGCGTTTTCACACATACCTCATTTGGTCCGGACTTTCGGACTTTTCAGTTTGATCCGAACCAAAATTAGAGGTGTGAAACCTCCCCCGGACCACGGTCCGGATCAAAAGACCAAATTTTGGTCCGACCAAAAGAGGTGGTCTCGGTCCGGACCAAACTGTACCATGGTCCGGTTCATTTACAGTGTGAAAGCATTTTGTGGATGGTTCGGACTTTCGGACCAAATAGAAGAAGCTCTGGCAGGCTCTCCTTGTGTTACAAGACCGGGGAATAGCTCCTTTAAGGAATAGCTCGGTGCTTAGTGTGTAGGCTACATTCAGAGCAGAGAATACATCAGCAGTTTATTTGTTAAGTGGTAGTAAATGTACAGTGTAGGTTTCCGTTTGTCTCTGAATAAATTCTCCAGAAAGTTCCAGTGTCTTGCTTCTCAACATCACAACAAAACAAAAAGAGCCGCGGCAGTAGGGGAGAGCAGCAGTCAGCTGAAAAAGTTATATAGTTAAATAGTTCCTAGTTACTTTACACATTAAGATTTCTGCACACAAAACACATGTAGTTTATAAAATCTGATGTTTTATTATAAATTAAACTACCCAACAATATAACGGCCTACAAGTCCAGCTGAAATGATTAGACAATTAAACACACAACTGTTTGGATCCTTTCCACTTTCTAAAATAGGAGGATTTTTCTGCATTGAGTACTTTTACTTTTAATACTTTAAGTACATTTTCCTGATGATGCTTACATACTTTTACTTAAGTAACATTTTCAATGCAGGGCTTCACTTCAACAGAGTATTTTTACAATGTGGTATTAATACTTAAGTAGTAAAGGATCTGAGTACTTCTTCCTTCACTGACTCTGTGGCAGATAGAATTTTGCATCCTGCCGGAGTGATTTTACTGGTCTGGCCCACTTGAGATCAAATTGGACTGTATGTGGCCCATGAACTAAAATGAGTTTGATAGCCTGCTCACTCATGGCCAGTCTACTCCAAGCCAAGAAATGGGCTTTACAGTACTACTACAAAACTGTGGATTTAACTCTGTCTAAACCTTGCATTACTCCACTGTGTGCTACATGTGAAGAGACAGGTGTAGTACATGTAGAAGAATAACTGAAATGGAGTCAGATGAGGCAGATTCAGGATAAGTGCCACACCAATAAATGTACCACCATTGACACTTTAATGCATCGTAACAGCATAACTTGTGCAATACATGACGTACTGATGACATGTAACTGAATTTGTCACTTGTGGGAATGTGTTTGAATGACTTGACTTTTGCATCAACTCTGGTGCAATCTCAGTACAGTCAGCACTGTTATGATGCGCACTAAATTTGTTAACTTGTTCTCGTCTGTTTTCACTCTGTTTCCAGGAAAGTCGAGCGTTGATGACCTTTGCTATTGACGCCACAGAACGCCGAGTAATGATGTCATCAACCAGAGGATCATTTTCCGTTCACGAGGTCCGTAAATAAATCTATATATATATATATATATATATATATATATATATATATATATATATATATATATATATATATATATATATATCTGTATTTTTTTTAACAAAGTGGGCTAAATGTTCAGTTGTAAGCCAAAGCCACGTGAGATGTCACAAGCACTTTCATTAAAACAAACTGTAATCAAAATAAAATGCAAAGATAGGTTTTTCTTTTGAAAATAGGTTTGAAAATATACAGCTGCAGTACATCTAACGTCTAAACTAAATAGCCTATATTAAATAAAGAAGCCATATCTCAGACAGCTCCTGTAGCTGTTTTCAACAACAATAGCAGACTGATTAAAAGAAGCGACAGAGGAAGTCAGATGGACTTAAGTGTATGATACAACAACTCTTCTTTGATCATGAAGCCCATTGTTACAGTACAATCCTCTGGTTTCTCTGAACTCCACTGCAGACTCCAGAGTCTCTACTCACTGAGTGACGGCCGACTTATTATGAACAAGTCCAGCGCGAGTTGAATGCGCTTCGTGTATGTAGTCTATATACTTTGCGTTTATTACGATAATTATTTATCAAGAAATGGACAGAAACACTGAAATTGTCTCCAAAGTTTGTTTACTTGCAAGTAGAGTCAAATTTGTACAGCACTTACAGCAAAGTACAGAAAAATGACTGAAGCCCTCTACAGGGATTCACTCTGCTTTCTATGAGTAAAACTGAAGTCTTAATAAGAAATGCTGCTGTTGTCTCCCACAAGGTCAGGAAGTGGCTCCCAAGATTTTTCTCGTGAGAATGTAAGCAGTATTATGGCTTCCATCATGCAAACAGTTTAATATTAACAGAGAAAAAAGAAGAGTTGTTTAGTTTTTTTTCTAACAGCGTTCCACTTCCTGGACTGCTCCGGTGCTGCAGGAAATTCCGCCGGATGCGTGTATTTTTCGTTACCTTCTGTTAGAATCATTACATTATCAAATAATAGACAGGGCCAATAGTACAGAAAGTGAGTTAACGAAAAGCTCTCTACAGCAGCTTTTGTAATACAACGTAGAATGTGATAATCGTGATACAAGTGTTTGTGTCGTCAGTTGTTTATCTGGTAAGAGACGATGACGTCTCCCTTATCTAGTCAGGGAGCGCCTGTTCTTTCCTCAGCATCACACTGTGCTCCAAACAAGGACAAGACAGTGGCTCCCAGATACCAGATGGCGACAGCAGCAACAGTGTTTTGTCTTGTTATAATGCAAACAGTTTTAATAATAATCAGAGAAATAGTATGTATCATCATTTTCCCCTAACACCTTCCTCTCTCTTTGTGTTGGTGTTCTAAACTCCGGTGGATTTCTGAGGACTATGGTTTCTGAGGACTATGGTTAACTGCTCTTCAGATCTCTGCAGGGTAAATCCAGACAGCTAGATAGACTATCTGTCCAATCTGAGTTTTCTCTCGCACGACTATTTTGCAGCGGCTCTGTGCGGAGTTTAGCACCGCCCATGACGATTGCGATTGGTTTAAAGAAATACCAATAAACCAGAGCATGTTTTCCTCCCCTCCCAGAATTCTTTGTGGAGTAGCCAGACCCTCCTCCACAGCGCTTTGGAGGTGGGTCTTAACTCCTAGAACTGGAGTTAGTTGCATCCAGTAACTGTTGTTCCGTTTCCGTCTTGTGCGGCGTGGAGAGTGAGAGGAGAGATGCACACAGACGCGGCTTTACAGAAGAAATGGGTCACGTAACGCAACATTAAACTATATCGATATCACGTATTGTCTCATGTCATATCTCGTTTGAAAATATATAGATATAAGGTCAAATATCGATATATCGCCTAGCCCTAATTTCGGCTTGTGATCTTGTCTAATGTGTGATTTCCAGATTTGTTGTTCCAGTAAAGTTGCGTTTTGTCGTCATTGTGCGAGCTCCGTCAGTGATCTGCTTCAGGTCGGATGATGGTGAGATGATTTTGGACTCTTATCTGAAGTCTTACATTTTAGTTTCTCTTCTCCTCCAGCTGCAGCAGTGTATAGCAGTCAGTCAGAAAGCATCAGAGAAGATCTTCCAGTTCTACAGAGACTCAGTCCGCCGGCGATACTCCAAAACCCTCTGATGAAGAAGCAGCTCTCCCTTTTTTTTCACTTTTTTTTTCTAAACGATGCATACAAATACTGATGTTTTAATAAAATAATAAATAACCACTTTGGGCTACCTTTGCTTCAGTTCAGTTGTCAGCCGTGCTGTGGGTGAAGTGAGGTTTACATTTGGACATTTGTCAGAAGACCAGATTGAATTAGTCAAGTCAGGGTGCGAAATACAACCAGGAAAGATGAATGTCAAACAAGTGCATTTATTGGGATTTGTTGATTTTTCTTTCAGTTTAATATTTACATCTAATACAAGAATGTGAACTGAATATCTCTTGGACTAATAAATCTCCTAAAGCTTTTAACCTTAATGGACTACCTAAAGAAGTGATACAAAGTGAGACAAAACTGACCGGAGGCCCCGTCTTATGACGTCGAGGCAATCCACATGAAATTATCACACATAAATCACTAATCGGGGGAACAGCTGTGACGACAAAGGGGTCATTTAGTCATTTGTCCAGTGGAGACAGTGCAGCTGGATCACAGCACGTCAACAGTGATCCTGTAGCTGACCAGGGTTAGACACGGAGATATCACAGGTGTCTCTACATACACCACTTACACTCACCAGAACATATTATCAGCTCAGTCTTGATACAACACTGGGTTTGCAGAAAACAAAGTATTTGAGTTATTTGCAGTTCAGCTTGGGACTTTATAAAAACTATATATCTAAATAGAAAATGGCAACTTTTATCTTAGTCTCTTTTTTTTTTATATATATATTTACTTTGAGTTCCCTTGTTCACTGCTTTGTTAATGGCACATTTAAGCTCAAACCAATATGGCCAGAGTTTTTTTCTTTTTCTTTTATCAAAGCTGTTGCTTTTTTTTGCAATAATCCAGGACCAAATGAAGGAAGCGATCGAAGTTTGGAGCAGGTTTGTACGTGGCAAACTACAAACTGGCCATGCAGGTTTCTGTCGTGACCCAAATAGAGATTTTGCTGACTCATGCATCACATGGCTGAGCACTGAGATGTCTTGATTACTTTTTGCAACATTTCTTTAACCCCCTTTGCTCGTCTTCACAAAGTGTTACTGTGTTTGCCTACATAAGTTGGAGACAACTTCATTTTTCAAGTTTGCCATACTGCAAGAAGCAAGTTCCTGAAGGATTTCAGTTTTTTTTTTTTTTTTTTTTTTTTTTTTTTTTTGGGAGGAGAAACCAGCACGATCTATATTTGGACAGCGTGGAGTAGCAGCCTGGTTGCTTTTAATGGAACAGCTCATAAAAGGATCATTCTTTGAGTTTTTTTTTCCCCCCATAATTTTTGGCACTTTTCCTCGCCCATGTCATGATTTCTTAGCAGCTCCTTTATTTCTAAATCTAGAGCCAGTGTTTCACATCACAACCTTGCATTCCATTTGAAAACCCCTCATTTTTATTTATTTTGTTATATAATGGCACTATATGTATTTTTGTGTATTTCAACATAAAGATACTGAACTTGGCATCAAACGAAGCAGAATCAGTCCTTTCTGCAGGTAAACAATGAGTGATGCTGAATGTGAAATCAGGATGGATGAATGATGCACAGGTGCAGTTCTCTATCGTATCGAGACTATCTCTCAACCGTTACATATTCCATATGTAAGGGGAATAATCCACCATGAGGTCAGGTACGTGGATACTTCTTTAGGACACACCGGCTTTTCCGGCCACGCCCCCATGGTTATCTATAGAGCTGGCGCGGTGGAATCACTGATAGCTAGACCGGAACCGTCTCCGAGCGGCCTAAAAGCTGGAGAGATGGATCTCACTTCTCTTATTTGATATCTCTTCGCTTGAAACTGGGAGTTGTTCTGGCCCTCCTTCGTGAAGGCTGTGTAAAAGCTTTTATTCCTGCCCCGAGGAGCTACGATGGAGGACGGATCTCTGAGGAGCTATGAGCGAGTAGAGAGCAGCCTTCCTGGAAGCCGTGCAGCTGAAAGCTGTTGCTAACTCCGCCCATGCAGCGGAACAAATCACGTGACGCTGGGGGCGCTTGGGTAGCTCATCACCTGGTAGAGCGTGCGCCCCATGTACAAAGGCTCAGTCCTCACTGCAGCGGCTGCAGGTTCAATTCCGACCTGCAGCCCTTTCCTGCATGTCATTCCCCCTCTCTCTCCCTTTTCATGTCCAAGCTGTCGTATCAAATAAAGACCTAAAATGCAAAAAAAAATTTGAAAAATATAAATTCATGTGCAGCTTCAGAGGAAAGGATGTCTATTCCCTCTAAAAACACATTTCCTGGTTTCCTCTCTCCTCGCGTGACTACCTCGAGTCTCTCCCGTGCTTCCTCGGGGGGGGAAGGACTAAGACGCGAGGAAGGGAAGCAAGTGGAGGAAACGGGGATGCAATTTAAGATCTGGGATGAAGCCCCTGTCTCTTCACTTAGAGTACGTAACCGATCGTGTTTCCCTGTGGGTCCTTTGCTCTGGCCAGAGGTGTAGCAAGAAATTCTGGGTTCTCTGAAAGAATATTGCTTCGAGCCTCTCAAAAAAGAAGCTCTGGGGCTTTCCAGCTTTTTTACCCCACAGTGGCCACGGCAGCTCGGGCGCTCCCACAGCGAGGTCCATCAGGATTTAGCTGCTGCCGCTTCCTTGCTCCTTTTTCTCTTTTCTGCTTCTCATTATCCACCCTTTGTTATTGTGTCAGTGATATCTACAGTGTATTGACAACATCTGCATTTTGTTGTCACAGTTTTGTTTTTGACTTCAGTAACGTTTCACACGTGATGATTGAAGACCACAGCACAGATGTAAAGGATGGCAGGTAACTGAAGTCTTCTTCGGGTGACAAAACAAATCACATTTACAGAATGTATCTTCTATATGAAGTGATACTGTATAACTTCTTTTTCAATCATTTTCATTAACGTGTGAGGAATGTCCTCTGAGCTGAATTATGTCCTAATCCAATAAGAAGTGACTATAATATATAGAGCTCAACAGTGACCGCCCACTTTTTGAACCGCTCTGGTTCCAAAACTGATTTCCCCCGTTCAATTGCTCCATTGACGTTTCATTAAATGCTTATTTAAAGAGTTTTAAGCCCGGAACCAAGTCAACTAGCTACGAGATGAATCCTGACCATAACACATTTGATTAGGGTTAAAATCAGTTGAAAACTGATAAAAAGGCAAAAAGTATAACACTATGTACGCAAACGATCATAGACTTAAGCGGGAGCAGCTCGCTATAGCTGTTTGCGGGTTAATTTCCATGGTAACAGCGACCTCTACCAATCAAAAACGTCACTGTTACGCTTAGGATTGTGGGTAGTGTAGTACTTCTCCATGACTTAGCGAATAAAACATGTTTTTCTTAAAACAAGGTTGATTTCCTACGGACTTCTATCTTCTACAGGAACAGAAACCTTCGTTTCCCAACCTCACAGCTTCCTGGTCAGTCTACCTCGGATGGCTTAGACATTATGGCTAATTATTAAAAATCCTTTTTGGAGAAAATGAACGGGGTATTACTCTGCAACGTGATAGTGATATCATGACTTAGCGTAAAAATACACGCCACTTTTCTAAAGCCAAGCGGCGCATTATCTGTACGCATTTTGAGCTATCCGCGTGTATGTCTAAGCCGAAGACAGGGACGCATGTATGTCTACGCCACAACGGGACGTTGCATTTGGAGCTATCCGTGTGTATGTCTACGCCATATACAGCGAACGGGTTGGGTTTAGGAAAAGAAGAACGGGGCTGGGATTAGGAAACGTAACACGAAGGAAAAGAAAGCGACGGTTGGGATTAGGAAACGTGACATGCGGGCCTCCTGGGTGAAAGTCCTGTGTTTGACCCATCCACCACCCCAACCAACTTCCCTACGCAATCACAAGGTAATGTAAGTCAATGGAGGCCAAACGGCGTTGATAAACACGCTAAAAAGCGATTACGCGTCTTGATAACACGCCAAAATGGCATAAGAATTGGCGTGTCATCCATACGCCACTTCTTGAGATCAGTCTGCTGCTGAGCTCTATACACCAGCTCTCCAGTTGTTTTCACTCTTTTTCCAGCTCGCTGTAGATAAAACATGACGACAGACAAAGACTGTGATTATTTCACATTTACAGGTGATACGTTGTGTTGATAATATCCATGAGATGCATGAGGTCTGTTTTTTTTTTGTGTGCATGAGTTGCTTTTATGGTGGCTTTCCAGACAGGTAGGAAATCAACGCAGCGATGGCACAGATGTACGTTATGATTCCAAACACGATGGAGAGCACTGATAGCCACAGAGCCTGGCGAGACGCGGCGTTGGCACCCTGGAAATCCCCCTGAGCCGAGGCCTTGTTGGTCTGGAGGAGAAAGAAGAGCGAGATGAGGATTAGACGGGGGGAAAAGAAGAGGAGAGAGGGGCATTCATCATCATTTGTCACTGTCCTCCCTGGCCTCCACTTTCCTCTTCCACTCATTCCTATCAGACGCTAATCCCACCGGTGGTGGAAGAAGTATTCAGATCCTTTACTTAAGTAAAAGTACTAATACCACACTGTTAAAATACTCTGATACAAGTAGAAGTCCTGCATTGAAAATGTTACTTAAGTAAAATAATTTAAGTATCATCAGGAAAATGAACTTAAAGTATTAAAAGTAAAAGTACTCAATGCAGAAAAATCCTCCCATTTTAGAAAGTGTAAAGGCCCTGACACACCAAACTGATTATTGGCCGTCGGACAGTCTGGCGAGGTCATTGACTCGAGTCTGTTCGGTGTGTTCCGTGCCGTCATCCGTTGGAGGAGCCGTTGGACTTCATTTGGGCTGATTTGACATGTTGAATTGGAAGGCGGGCAGTCGGACTCAATGACCAATCTGATTGGTGAAGCGCTAACCCGGAAACAGGGAGCGGGATGAGCGTGACTAGAGTCTCTCAAAATCTGACGAAAATCTTTTAAACTGACCTTTGTCGATCTGAAATGAAGACAGATTCAGCAACTGCACGGCCTATTTCTCGCTTAAACTCTTCAGAACTATTTTCGTAAAACATGAGATCGTGTTCCGAATGATTGTCTGGCTTTGAAATTCCGGAGAAGCCAGACCCACGTGACGCGTTCGTCCAATCAGCTGCCGGTTTTCATTTTTTGGGCGACAATACAGATTAGCGCCGCCTGCTGTTATGGAGACGTATTACGTCTCGTGCAAGCGCAGAACGTACGCTGAAGTCAGCGTCGCTTCAGTGTGTTCCGAGGCACTTTTTTGACCAACTCGGGGAGGCAGTCAGTCCGACTGCCTTTTCTGCTGAAGGTCGGCCGTCGGGTTGGTGTGTCAGCGCCTTAAAGGATCCAAACAGTTGTGTATGTAATGTAATCAATGGTCTAATCATTTCAGCTGGACTTGTAGGCCCTTATATTGTTGGCTAGTTTGATTTCTAATAAAACATCAGATTTTATAAACTACGTGTGTTTTGTGCGCAGAAATCTTAATGTGTAAAGTAACTAGGAACTAAAGCTGTCAGATGAATGTAGTGGAGTAAAAAGTACAATATTTCTCTCTGAAATGTAGTAGAAGTAGAAGGAGTAGAAGGTAGAAAGTGGCATGAAAAGAAAAGACTCAAGTAAAGTACCTCAACATTTGTACTTAAGTACAGTACCGGAGTTACATTCCACCATGAAGCCTACATTATGTTTCGTCTCTGAATCCTGAATCGTCTCTGAACCCCCCCTCCCCCCCCCCTCTCTGGTCCGTGTCTTTGACTCTGACTCTGTTTCAGGTAGCACTCAACAATATTGGAATTGTATCACCTTGGGGCTTCTTGTTATGACTCTAATTAAACCCTAACGAAGGCCATTGATCTGATCAAAAGGCCCATGCAGCTTGCTGCCAGTTAATGGGACCCCTGCAGTGCTGGAAAGATGCCTTTATAAACTCGGGGCCTCTAGCGACTAGAGATAGAGATGTTAGGGGCTTTTCCACACTGCCAGTGTAATGTTGACTGATGGGATAGTTTGAGCAGTCATAGCGTCCCCTTTTTTTCCCCTTTGGCTTGCTCCATATTTCCACCAGCTTTGTCTTAGAAGAGACTGATCAGACACTGATTTAGACACTAGAGGAGAGAAAATATATGAGCTAGCATTGGAAATATGAATATTATAAAACAGGGATTACATATCTAGACACTTGCCTACTGATGTAAACCACAGAATAAAGGGAAAGATACTGTTAATGACAAAACAATTATACTGTTATTAACCATATCTGTCGCATTCTGGGGTTTACATCAGTAGGCCGGTGTATAGATCAGTGGGCTCCAGCCAGCATTTTGATGAGTGTTAGCCGACTAAGAATTTCTTTAATCAAGTACAGCCCTAGTTTTTTTTAAACATCTAAATGAAGCTTATGTATGAACATTCAGTATGAATTATGAGACAGAGAGACTGTGATTCTAAAATGTAAATGTAAAAAATCCTCGTAATCATCCTTACTTTGGACTGGACAGCTCTGTGCTGTTTCAAAGCTCTTGTGGCATAATCTTTCAAATCTAGGTGTAATCCTCCCTGTCTCAACTCTAACCCAACTCCATGTGCACACTTGCGCAGCACTTAAGAAACTGGACCTGTTAGTCTACACACACTGCAGAGGGGAAGAAATCCCCCGTGGCTGTGAACTACAGTGCCACGTTGTATCATGTCAGCTCAGGACAGACTGTGTGTGTGTGTTCGTGCGTGAGTGAGTGTGTGTGTGCGTGTGGGTGTGCGTGCGTGGGTGTGTCTCTCTGTCTGTGTGTGTGTGCGTGCGTTTCTCTATCTGTGTGTGTGCATGCGTGTGTCTGTGTGTGTGTGTGTGTGTGTGTGTGTGTGTGTGCGCGTATGTGCATGTGTCTCTCTGTGTGTGTGCGTGCGTGTGTCTTTCTGTGTGTGTGTGTGTGTGTGTGTGTGTGTGCGTGCGTGCATGTGTCTCTGTGTGTGTGTGTGTGTGTGTCTTTCTGTCTGTGTGTGTCTCTGTCTGTGTGTGTGTGTGTGTGTGTGTGTGCATGCATGTGTCTCTGTGTGTTTGTGTGTGTGTGTGTGTGTCTTTCTGTCTGTGTGTGTCTCTGTCTGTGTGTGTGTGTGTGTGTGCGTGCGTGCATGTGTCTCTGTCTGTGTGTGTGTGTGCGTGCGTGCATGTGTCTGTGTGTGTGTCTTTCTGTCTGTGTGTGTCTCTGTCTGTCTGTGTGTGTGTGTGTGTGTGTGTGTGCGTGCGTGCGTGCATGTCTCTGTCTGTGTGTGTGTGTGTGTGTGTGTGCGTGCGTGCATGTGTCTCTGTGTGTGTGTGTGTGTCTTTCTGTCTGTGTGTGTCTCTGTCTGTGTGTGTGTGTGTGTGTGTGTGTCTTTCTGTCTGTGTGTGTCTTTCTGTCTGTGTGTGTGTGTGTGTGTGTGTGTGTGTGTGTGTGCGTGCGTGCGTGCGTGCGTGCATGCATGTGTCTCTGTGTGTGTGTGTGCGTGTGCGTGCATGTGTCTGTGTGTGTGTGTGTGTGTGCGTGTGTGTGTGTGTGTGTGTGTGTGTGCCTTCTGTGAAAGGTAGAAGGCAGCGATGCCCAGAGGCCAGAAGCAGCAGAGCATGGAGAAGAAGGCAAGACCCAGGTAGTCCTGAGGGATCATCAGAGGGAAGTTGCTCTCACTGTCTGTATCACTGAAGTCATCAATAGACGAGTCCTGGGATTCAAACAGAGTGCATATTAGGTTGAGTTCAGGTTATATTACCAACAAAAAAAAATGCTATCTGTTTATGCAAGTAGTTTTGCTTTTGTTTGCCCAGGTTTTAAGATTTCTGCCTCCACACAAATGAATTGGAGATTGATTTTCCAGCAATTGAACATCATATTTAAAAATAATAATAATAATAATAATAATAATAATCTACAACAACATCTTTACATAAAAAATGTCCCCATAACTCTAGATACTCCACAGAACACACTGCCAACCTTTTTACATGGGGACCTTTTATTTTATTTTATTTTATTCAAAGCAGTTCAGAGATCTGTGGGCTTTCCAGAGTAACTGGGACATTGATTCCGGAAAGACATGCTGAATATATGCTACATTTTTAAAATGTCATTTTTTAAATTCCTTTCAACTTTGTGGCAGCCCATTGCTCTTCATCTGAATCGTGTAGAGTTAATAATGCCCACTTGCTTGTATCAGTTTTATCAAGGTGAAACAAGCAAAATCAAAACTCTATGTGCATAGTTAGATACCACTATAAGTGAGAAATGTATTTTTTGTAATTGGACTCATAGTCATAGTGTTGAGTATTATTTATTTTAAAAGTTGCATTCAACATACAAAGATAATATGCGCTAACACTAAGTCACTGTTTTACGGAAGCATTCAAAACGTGATTTTTGTTTTGTTTGTTGCGTTCACGTCCTCTACAACAACTGTTAAACTTTGCTGGTGCCTGTAAGACAATGTGACTGAATGGGGTTAGTGTGGATGTGCACTAGCTCTGCTGACCGCAGGCCATTCGTGACTCACGCATCTTTTTGAAACAGCTGCATATTCAATCTGACTTCCTCTTTCACTCTGGCCTTGTCATATTACTCTGCTTGTTTTTATTTTGTGCGTGAAATAATTGTGCATTTTGTTTTCCAAAGATGCTGCCGTAACATTTGAGCAAATGCTTCAAAGACCTGCACCCTTTAAAAAAATAAAATAAAATCTTATCCACTGATTTTTAAACATTAAAGAAGAGTACATTATTATTACAAACAGTACTTTAAAGATTAGTTCACAAGGTGATTTTAATTTTCTTGTTGTCATTCACTCCATATGCCTGTTCTCTCTGATTTGTCCTGTCTGGAACTATTCTCATATATCAGGAACAGTGGTGGAACAAGTATTCAGATCTTTTACTACAGTAAAAGTACTAATACCACACTGTAAAAAATACTCTGTTACAAGTTAAAGGCCTGCATTAAAAATGTTACTTAAGTAAAAGTATGTAAGTATCATCAGGAAAATGTACTTAAAGTATTAAAAGCAAAAGTACTCAATGCAGAAAAATCCTCCCATTTCCTTCATTTGGGCCGATTTGACTTGTTAAATTGGAAGGCGGGCAGTCGGGACTCAATAACCAATCTGGTGGAGTGCTAACCCGGAAATGATGAGTGGGATGAGCGTGACTAACGCCTCTCAAAATCTGACAAAAATCTTTTAAACTGACCTTTGTCGATCTGAAATGAAGAGAGATTCAACAACTGCATGGCCTATTTCTCGCTTAAAATGTTTTCAGAAACACGTTTTGGTGAACTATTTTCGTAAAATACGAGATCGTATTCCGAACGAGCCGCCATGATGGTCTGGCTTTGAAATTCCGGAGAAACCAGACCCATGTGACGCGTTCGTCCAATCAGCTGCCAGCTGTTTTCATTTTTTGGGCGACAATACAGATTAGCGCCGCCTGCTGATATGGAGACGTATTATGTCTCGCGCACGCGCAGAACGTACGCTCAAGTCGGCATCGCTTTGGTGTGTTCCGAGGCACTTTTTTGACCAACTCGAGGAGCTTTTCTGCTGAAGGTCGGCCGTCGGGTTGGTGTGTCAGAGCCTTAAAGGATCCAAACAGTTGTGTGTTTAATGGTCTAATCATCTCAGCTGGACTTGTAGGCCCTTATATTGTTAGCTAGTTTCATTTATAATAAAACATCAGATTTTATAAACTACATGTGTTTTGTGTGAAAATCTTAATGTGTAAAGTAACTAGTAACTAAAGCTGTCAGATGAATGTAGTGGAGAGTAAAAAGTACAATATTTCTCTCTGAAATGTAGTGGAGTAGAAGTAGAAAGTGGCATGAAAAGAAAAGAGTAAAGTACAAGTACCTCAACATTTGTACTTCAGTACAGTACTTGAGTAAATGTACTTAGCTACATTCCACCACTGATCAGAAGTGATCTTTCCAGAGCATTTTTTGTCGACATGACGCACAGGGAAATCTCGAATTGAGCCAAAAGCCAGATGGACGTAGGGCCCTATTTTGCACCCGGTGCAGCGCAACGCAAAGCCCGACGCAAGTGTTGACCAGCAAAAACCTGGTCTAAAGTCAATAGCGCAGCATTTCATTGTTATTTTAACACTCATTAGTAAAATACGCCTAGGTTCGTGCACAGCGCGTGCACACTATGGTTGTTACACACACAGGGAAGCACAGCAGCACACAAACATGCAAAAGATTACAAATAAAAATATTACGGTGCTAATCCGCCATCATAATAGCAATGCACCAAGGTACAAACGCGTCTGGCTTTTAAAGGGAATGGGAGACACTCTGATTGGTTTATTGCATGTTACGCCCAAAACACACCTATGAATTAATGAAGACACTAAGCACAACCCTTTTGAACCATGCGCCCGGTGCACGGACCCTTTTTTCCACCGTCAAACTAGCAAAAGTGGATTCGGACACGCCCTAAACACACCTGCGCCATGCGCTTCACGCCGTGCGCTTAGATCGTTAAAATAGAGCCCACTGTGTTAATATGTAAAGTCACTCAGGACTCAGAAGGTCTTCTCTCCTGCTCTCTTGCTCTGCCATTGTATAGTATTGATTAGCTCCACAGAATGACGCGATGAAGCAGTTTTGGGCTCCAGTTTGAGTCGTCTAACTAAAGTGTTTGAAGTGAAACAAAGGAGAAGGAGATGCTTTGTTGTGACTCTTTGAGGTCACTGCAAAGTTTTATTCCCAGAGGCTTGCGGCTGTGCATCCCTGCACTACTGCCAGCATTCACAATGAGCTTGGTATTTCGTGTGCTGTTCTTTTGTCCTCCTAAACTCCTAATTGTGAACTTTGCAGCATCCTCTTGATTTGAATGGTTTGCGGTACTTCTGTACTACTGTTTGTCCACTGGCTTGTGTTCTTAATCAAAGTAGTCTGGATCAACGGAAGTACATTTCCAGGATAAAGCCTGACATCAAAATGCCACAAATGGCAACAAATTGAAGATGATTTTGAAAAGAAGAAAATTTGGATGGTGCAACAAGGCAGGCCTGTTTGGTTCCTTTGGGGAATGATTGTAAAGATTTACAAAGAATATGTTTACGGCATTTCCTCTCTAATGCCGTTTTTCCATTACATGTTACCTGCTCGACTCGCCTCGACTCTACTAGCCTTTTTTGGTTTCCCATTATGAAAAAAAGTCCCTGGTACCTGCCAACAGGCACTTTTTTTAGTATCACCTCCGTCGAGGTTCCAAGTGAGCTGAGGCGATACCAAAAGGTGACGTGAAAACCTGCAGACTACTGATTGGTCAGAGAGAATCGTCACTAATCACTGCATCATCATTGCTAGCGACCAGTGTTGGGCAAGTTACTTCCAAAATGTAATACATTATAGATTACTAGTTACTGTCATTTGAGAGTAATTAGTTATATTACAATATTACTGTCTCTGAATTGTAATGCGTTACACTACTTTTGCATTACTTTTGAGTTACTTTCACCAAAATAACAGGGGAAGTTTGATTTGGCAGCTAGCTTGTTAATTTCACCACCGGATCAATAAAGTCTCCTCTTTATCCACTTTAATACTTCATAGATTATTCATATTTTGTATAATTAATATAAATATGCAAAGTAACTAAAGCTATAAAAAATAGATAAGTAAAATGTATAATAGGCAAGTAGGAGAAAATGAAAATACTCAATTAAAAGTACGGCATTGTTGTAAAATGTTTGTTTATAGCACTTGAATAAGAAATTCATGTTGTTTAGGTTAAAACACTCTAAAGGAAATGTTCAATTATAGTGTGATTAAAACTCACTATTTACATTATTTACAGTACTTCATTTACAGCTGATTTGTGAAAAGGTAGCCTACACAACCTTATTTAACAGTAATTTAGTTTTACTGCGAACCGTCACAGGAAGTGCTTTTATTTTGAAGTAAGCTACACGGAAGTTGTCTGTTGTGTAGCCTACTCTTGCTAGCTTACTGAGATGCAACATGTCCGTAAGGCTGAAGTTGTTCACTTTTTTGTTTGTAAAACTGCAACATATTGAACAGTAAATGGTCACAGTAAAAGACAAGCGCTTTTGGTCGTCATTCGAAGCCATTCCACTACAGGCATAGTTACTTTCCACCGCTGATAAAATGCAATGATATTTACGTGTAGCAAGCCTCAACATTAATTCCCGACATGTTTATATCTGTCAGCCGCTGACGTACCGTCACCTGTTGGGACATACATGCTGTCCGTACCGTCTCTGGTTCTGACCACGGGAACAGAAACAGGACAGCTCACTTCAACGCAGCGTAATAACTCCTGAAAATAATATCCATCTCGCAAATGTATCTGTCTCTGCAGTCATCTCAACCATCGAATACAGCGACAGGAAAATAATACGGCTTTTTTTTTTCCTGTGAAGAAATGTGTCGCGGTGTTGGTGAATTCTTAAAAAAAACAATGCACCACTAAATGTTGCGTTAAAATGCGTTGTAACTCGCGTTACTGAGACTGTAACGAGTATAATATTACCGAAATTTAATTAGTAATGCATTATATTACTGCGTTACAGCAAAAAGGAATACATTACTGTAATTGCGTTACTTTTGTAAGGCGTTACTCCCAACACTGCTAGCGACAGATAGGGGTGTCCTGAACAAACCCGCCATTTTTAAATAGTTTAGCCAGCTGTGTTTTTTTTGCTGCCTCAAGTTTCTTTTGAAACAAAATTTGTCTTCTGGATGTGGCAACAACAACACACCTTCGAAGTTCTATGTGTGTGTCGCGGTAGCTCACGGCAGTTTCCTGCGGTGGCGCTATGATGACCGGCCGCGCTCGCCTTATGCATGAGGCGGTACTAAATCTGCAATGGAAAATGGAGGACGGGACACTGCGGCCGAGTCGAGCCGAGCCGAGTAGAGTTGCTACTAGCAGTGGGTAAGCGCCATAACTGGGAGGTTTTGGGAGCGATTGGTGGGATTGCTGTGGACGAAGTATACACAGAGATACACTGGTAAGAGCCAATGAGGTTTACCCATGTATCCAGCTAATTTAAATAGCTCACGGTACTGTATTCTGAACAGTTAACTTGATTTATTATTGTATGTGGTGTTTTCTTTTGCGGGGTGCAAATGTTTCACCAAAACGAGTTCCTTCCTGAGACTATTTAGCAGAGATTTCGTCGCTGCGTCTGGAGCTTAGCGCCGCCCAAGACGATTGTGATTGGTTTTAAAGAAATGCAAACAACCCAGAGCGTTTTGTTTTTCTACGATCCCAGAATGCATCTATGGTGTAGCCAGACCTTACTCCACAGCACTGTGGAGATATAGCTGGCAATGTGAGACTAAATCGAAGTAATAATCGTAAAACAGCCTTTAGCCTTTTAGCTCACAGTGGGTAGTTAGACCTTTTGATACAACCTTGCGGAGAGACTTTTCATAATAATCTAAACAACCAGCGGCTACTTACTTGTGCCATTTACATCATATACGTTCTCATGTCCCCAAAACATCATATGACCACTGTAGTGACTCTTAAAGCTAATTTACATTTCACTCTAGGGTGGGCTTTGCTCAGTGATCTATGAAATAGAACTGGCATCCTCCATCGTTGCTGTAGTGTCCTGACCTGCACGGCAGCAGGAGAGCAGTTTTATGTAATCTGCCTGTTTGACAGCAAGCATTCAATTGCTGCCTACCTTTGAAATGCATTGCTCATATGTCTATTTTTATTTTTCCCAGAATCTGTACTGAGAATATGAATCTCTCTTGCTTTTTATGCAAATCTCCATCAAACGAAACAAAAAACAAAAAAAGGATGTGGTATAAATTAGATGAAGAGATATGATGATTATTTATGTGTAGAGATGAACAATTAGCCAATTAATTGATTAGTCAATCTTTTCAGTAATTTATGCCTCCATAATTGCCAACCTATTCAAAACAAGACACTTGAAGATGTCCGCTTGGACTCTGGGACATTATACTCATAGTTTTTCACTATTTCCTGACGTCTAATAGGCAAGACAATAATCGGTAGTTTCAACCATATTTATGTGTTACTAGTCTTTCTCTTAAACATCTGCAGAAAGGGAATGAGTTGCACTGCTTTCCTATTAGGGCTCGGTTAAAATAATCGATTCTCCAATAAAAAAAATAGTTTGAGTGATCAATTAATAAAATCCTAAAATTCAAAGTTTTTATGTATGCCTTTTCACCATGGATGTATAAGTAAAAAGTACTTACAAAAAATGTTTTGTGGTCACTTCTTAATGTAAACATTAACCTGGTGCATTATTGAAAAAAATATTTGAGGGTTGATTTATGCTTGTACAATGTACAGCTTAAGTTCTCTAAAAATCTCTTTTATATCGAAGCAAAATTTGTATTGTAACTGAACTTTCCCTAACCTAATTGATATTGAATCGAATCGGAAATGTAACCGAATCGGGACCGTGTGACTCGGAATCAAATCAATTCAGGAAATCATTGGCGATGCCCAGCTTTATTTCCTATATGAAATTGTCATTATTTTGTTTGAAATGAATGCTTGATTTTACAATTTGGAATTTAAGAATGTGGTGCACATCACGTTCCTGGGATGTCTTACGTCAGAGTCTGGAAGCAGGTCATCCTCATCGTCCACGCTGTACGCCTCGCTGTGGAAGTCCTGTGTCTCGGCCAGCAGCTTCCTCTCCAGGGTGGAGCCGGGCCGAATGTCCACAAAGGTGGTCTCCAGGTAGTCTTTGCTGAGCAGGGAGTCTGAGTGTCCCCAGATGGGGGCCGCTGGGTAGAAGGACTCCAGTGTGCGAGGTAAGGAGCAAGGGTCCAGTAGCTGCTGCTGCTGAAGCTCTGGAGGATGTCCACAATAGCTCCTCCACGCTAATGGAGGGTAGGCCCTGTCCTCCTCACACCTAACCAAGACGCCCTTAAACGTCCCGCCAGGGGCCTGTCCGGTCGCGGGACCCAGCCCCATCCCCGGAGCTGATGCACGGCTGTTATTGGGGCCTTCTCCCAAAAGAGGGTGCTCCAGCTCATCTAAATTCTCCATCCCTCTCTTTTAATACCAACAAGAGGCCACTACATCAACAACCAAAATCTAATCTGCAAATCAATGTGCGGAGCGTCTCCCTAAAGAGCGCCCGATGGGTTTATGCAAAGGCAGCTGCTTTGGTGCCTTTAGTGTTTCAGTGATAATCCATCTTTAATCCTGTTCCTTAATTTTCATGTTATTATAGGCCTTGGTCAAGAGGCCAACAACACACGCCAGGTTTATAAAATATCCAGTGGTAGCTTTCTCCAGTGTGCTATGTATGGGATGTGCTGAAATTGTGTAAGGGGATTCAAGATCCTCTTTTCCTCACATGTCATAAGCTATTTGTTTCAGGGCTGTGATGGCCGCCCCACGTCTTTCATTTCACATGATTGAATGCGTCAGTGTTCATGAATATGCTAATGCTGGCTACTTTCTCTCTCATACAATATGGAAATGTCAATTCCGATGATGGAGGACCTTGATTAGCCCCAGACAGGCTAATGAAAACACTGGGCAATGGGATTTTCAGTGTGATTTGCCCTCAGCGACTCATGGAAAATGTCTCTTGCAATCACATGTAAAGTCTTAATCTAAGCACAATGTCATGTTATTAGCATGAAAGCTCGGGATGTCAATCTTTCCCTGGAACCGTTCTGGATGGAAATGGCCAATGAGTTGAGAAATGATTGTAAGGAGAAAAACAAAAATGACTTTCAGTCTGTTGTGACATACAGCCGTGCGTTGTTTTTTTTGCACTGACACTGCTTTTACAGGCCAAAGGCAGCCCGCCTTCAAATGACTGGAGTGACGCACAGCGGGGTGTTTTGCAGCTTGAATATGCACAACCTCCGGCAGCAGTCAAACTAGTGGCGCAATGAACGGATTGGGGCCATATTTGAGGGCAGTTAATCTGTAAAAGCAATGAGGCTCCAGAAATAGAATCCTATGGTGCACATCGGCAGGTCAGCCGGCCTGCCAACATGCCTGTCCTCTGTTGTTGCTGCAGGAAGCGATAATGAAGAAATCAAAGTCCTTGCCTGTTGTTTTATGGACGTGGGTTTGCTGCTTGCCACGGCAGCGCTCCTTTGGGACATGTATTTTTAACGTACCCCGTCCACCTTAAGAGGGTTCCATTCGGGACAGACGAGGAGTCAGCCAGCTCTTTGTCCAGTATGACAAGGACGATGAGGTCTGTTAAGAGAAGAACAAGGTCACACAAAATATTTAGACTTCACAGCTTAACTCCAGTTTGGACCAGAGAGGTATTATTCCTCACACACACATGCTGCCTTCTAGGGCTGCACGATATGAGGAAAATATGTGCTATGCGATAACGTTGTTGAATATCACAATTGCATTAAATAAACAGATATTAAAGTGTTCTCAGTTGAAGAATGGCATTTTCATTATAAAATGCAGTTTTCTGCTGATATTTTATTTCAACTAACTCAAAAATTCTCGGAGTGTCTTTTGCGAAGTGTCACAGCCTTTCACAATGTTTATTGCGCCAGTTGATATCACCATGACTATAAAAAAAACGATATATTGTGCATCCCTACTGCCTTCTACCTTTCACAGAAGGTACACACACGCACACACACACACACACACACACACGCGTGCACACATACACACATACACACGCGTGCACACATACACACACACACACACACACACACACACTACTTGGACTACATGCCTAAACCTAACCCCTATCCCCAAATTCCCATTCGATAGAAGACGTCAGCGCAGTGCTACAGTGTTTGTCTGTCCACGTAGTCCACAGCAGCTCCGACCGGCATCACAGCGTCACTGTCCTCAGAACTAGTTGTCCTTACAGGCAGCACAGCTCCAGAGGTGCTGACAGGACACATTGTCTTTAACAGGCTGACTAATATCATGAATTCAAAGCAGGGCTTAATGAGCAGTATACAGAAACGTCCGTTGCCTACCATAGTTTGAAATTCTCAAACTGAAGCCGGGAATCTCAGTGTGAAACTGTGGACCCTGCTCGATCATGAAATATATAGTAGATAAATACACCTAGCACATTAGTGTGATTTGAAAGACTTCCTATGGAGATAACACTTCCCTGAGTGCACCTGAAAAAAAACTACCCAAAAATAAATGGTTAACCTTGCAGTGACCAGTCCCCAGAAGGAAGGTGAGTCCCCACAATGTTACTAATACAAGAAAAAACAGAAGCCTGATTGTATATGTGAAATCAGTTAATCTGATAGAGTTAAAACTTGTTTTTCCTACATCAGCTACCTTGATTTAAAACCTTGAAACTGTAATCCTCCAGCCAATGGTGCTCGCTGCAAACAAAAAGCAGACTGGGGCTCTGATGACGTTTCATTGTTTAATGTGAATGCAACACTTATCTACCACTGATTGAAATTATTATAGGGACCCAAATCCCACAATTCAATGTATGAATTCCCTGCAAAGCAATTTCTTTTTACAATATAATGCAACCTTTCAAACCACATCCTATTTATGGCAGAATCTGCTTAACTGCATCATGTATCAAAACAAGGGTTATAGTTAGCTAGTTAGTTCAGCTCTATTTATTCAGGAAGTCTCATTCAGATCATGATCTGAACAAATAACATAAACAACATCACTCCAAGACAATACAGTCACACAAAAAACATTCACAAATATGATCAGTAATGATCATAATATCAGTAAGCAGCACTCCATCAGAGGAATGAGTGTGTCTAACTTCAGTTTGTTTTGTAGTTTATTTCAGCAGTAATATTCATAGTATCAGAGTACAAAATAATAAGGTACAGTGTAGTAAAGCTGTTACCAGTGTTACTGCCTGGCACACAACTCAGTATGTTTCAGAGGAAGGCCTATCCCTGATGTTCCAGAGAACTGCTAACTAACTTCAGGTCACGGCAGACAGGGACACTGGACATGGGACACACCATAGCTCGGCATGTTCTTAGTTACTGCAATGCCTGAATGGCCTGAGCATTTATGATATCCCAAATACAAGACTGGTATGCCGTAGCTCGTACCATCAGGGCGTAGCAGGGCACTGCAGAGCGTAGCAGGGTGTAGAAGGGCATAGCAGGGCACAGAGCAGGACCATATGTATTCTGCGATGACTTGACAATCATAGCATATTGACTTGATTGATGTTTAAATGCAGCAGGGATGAGCCACAATCAAAGTGACTTTACTTTTTTTATCTTATTTTACAGGGACAGTGCATCAAAGACTAAGCGCCCTATTTTAACGATCTAAGCACACGGCGTGAAGCGCATGGCGCAGGTGCGTTTATGGCGTGTCCAAATCCACTTTTGCTAGTTTGATGGCGGAAAAAAGGGTCTGTGCGCCGGGCGCATGGTTCAAAAGGGTTGTACTTAGTGTCTTCATTAGTCGTAGGTGTGTTTTGGGTGTAACATGCAATAAACCAAGAGTGTCATCTCCCATTCCCTTTAAAAGCCAGGCGTGTTTGTACCTTGGCGCATTGCTATTATGATGGCGGATTTGCACCGTAATATTTTTATTTGTAATCTTTTGCATGTTTGTTTGCTGCTGTGCTTCCCTGTGTGTGTAATAAGCATAGTGTGCGCGTGCTGTGCACGAGCCTAGGCGCATTTTACTAATTCGCTGTTAAAATAACAATGAAATGCTGCGCTATTGACTTTAGAGCAGGTTTTTGTTGGTCAATGGCGCGATCACTTCTCGCTGCCTCAAGATAGCAATACACCAAGAATTCACCTGAACACACCTCACTGTAAGTCCAGCACGCCCATGGGCGCACAGATGGGCGCAGGTGCATTTGCTATTCAAGCGACGTGGGCGCTGGACGGGAAATTGACAACTGTGTCGGTCTTAAACTAGCAAAGACACTTGCATCGGGCTTTGCGCTGCGCTGAGCTGGGTGCAAGATAGGGCCCTAAGACTCTAAATGAGTCAGAGTTAGCTTAAAAGGATAACTAATTTCCTCAGTAATAGAACTTTGCTCCATTGATTGGCTGGTTCAGTTAGAGAGACTGAGAGGTCAAAAGTTGAAGTTATTTTAAAAACCTAAAAGATTTGGGGCTTTTGAGATAACATTTGGGGCTGGAGCCCCACAAAAAGAAGGTTTAATCAGCTGAGACTCAGCAGAGTATTCACTCCTTGGCTGCAATGCACTTTATTTGTTTGCTGACTGAAACATGACGAAGAAGAAGAAGAGATTTAACTGTTTTCATATTGCCATTTTCCATTTTGCAATTCAGGCATTTCAGTGTCGATGGAGATCTTTATAAATACGCCCTTCGTAGTGTGGCTACATTTTATTGACATGTAAATTATGTTGTCAAATTTGCCCAGCTTAGTAGGGCTTTAACGATACACCAAATCCACGATTCGGTTTGTATCACGATTTTTAACCCACAATTCCATACAAACCTCGATTCTTCCAACTTTTTTTCTGCCACATGGCATCGTTTTGTCATTGATTACATGCCACTTTGGAACACAGTAATACAACAGAGACCTTATTTATTGATATTGATTGATTTCAATATCGATCGATCCAGCATAAGCTTAGCCTACTTTAAAGGTGCTGGTTGACAAGTAGCTAATGCTAATGCTTGGTCTATAACGTTAGCTAATTCTTGGTGGGTAACATAAGATTACGACATCGTTGAACACGCTCAGTTATTTTTAGTATGATACCCCTGTCTGTCTGCCTCACTCTCCTGGCGCTGCAAGGCTTCAGTCGGGATGAGAGCTGACAACAGCTCCGGGACACATCCGCAGTCAGCCCCCAGCCAGCTAGCAGCCAGCCACTGTCATTACAGCAATCCAAACCCGGTCACCACTTAACTCCGGTGCTAAGGACGCTAATGGCAGCTTACTGAACCGTTGGGAAACAGACCCAGGCACCCGTCAGAACAGCGGCCATTCGTAACGTTACACCTCCGTTAGCGTTACCGGTGTTCGTGATGAAATCTCCTCCCTGCTGAAACCCTCCCCTAAATGTACCCGACAAAAGGGGGATAAGGCACCAAAACGACTAATACTAATAGTAATTTAAAGATGTCGTAGCATTGGATCTGGACGGGAAGGATAACTCTGGGAGTTGGAAGGGGTGTGTCGCGATTCAAAACAAGACATTTGAGGACGTCATCTTGGGCTTTGGGAAACACTTTTTTCACAATTTCCTGACATTTTAGAGACCAAACAACTAATCCATTAATCTAGAAAATAATCGACAGATTAATCAGCAATGAAAATAACTGTTAGTTGCAGCTCTATTCCAAACTGAGGAGATCTAAAATTAGCACTTCACTGAGTGGTGGAGAAATGCTACTGTGAGCTGACAACTGAGAAGAGATATAAAATGTCTGTGTTCAGGGTCTTTTCATTCCCTGTGGAATTAGAAACAGTCATTTCAACAAATGACATAATATCTCATCAGTAAGTATTCATTATGCATAGCAGAGTGCTTCACAGGCTCGAGATCAATTCATTGACTCGTTATTGCACGCTTTCCTGCACAGCACGGAGGGAAAAAAAACGGGAATAATTGGGTGTCTTTGGGCTGGCGTGGTGCTGAGGGCTGCATTCTGCTCTGCGCTGACACGGCTTCGCCGTGCAAACCTCCCCTCCTCTTCACCCACTCTTTATGGAGGGCTAGTACCTCTCACACTGAACACGCTGAGTGATCGTTCAACACACTGACGTCAGCCACCGCTCTGAGCAAACTGCCTCCCCCTCATAACACATAGACACACACACACATCTGGACATATGGCGCATACTGCACACACGCACTCATGCTCACTAATATTGGTAGCACTTCAGCAACCTTCCCTTTCTCTTCCGCCCCCATTCCCTCCCAATCGGCTGCAGCTTCATTCCCAGAGAGATGCACTTAGCTTTATTACAGCCCACCCTCCCTCCTGCACCTCTGCCCATCCACCATAAAAAGACTTCTGTCAGCTGTATTATAAGCCGGCCTACTCTTCTGATTCTGCTACACTCATAAAACATCCAGTCAGGTAGAGGGAAGGTTGCAAGGACGCCGCTGCAAATCACCGCCGACACTTTTACAAGACCGGCTCTTCTCTCCCTCCCTATCTCTCTCCTTTTCTAGTCTGGTGCTTTGTCATACACATACACAACCACACATTTACTCAGTTCCCTCCGTTACTTCTACCCCTCTTCTTTCGCTTTTGATCTGACTCCTTCCGTTCTTCATAATCCAGCCAATACTTTCAGCAAAGCCACTGTACCAAACTTAAAACCTGTCTTTCTCTGTACATTTTCTGCTTGCTGGGCGAAAAGAAAGCTTGTTCTTAAGACGTGGAAATGTGCAACCAAAGTAGAAAAAGTGCTTTAAACCCGTCGAAAAAGCAGAGAACTGTTGCTGCTGACTCTTATATATGTATAGATTTTCAGCAACTCTGCAGTCTTTTTGACACTCACCACCTCTCTGCCTCTCAAGCACGTACACACTCATGTACTGAGCTGGAAGTATTTCTGTAATATTTCAGCTGATAAAAATTAAGGCGATGCAGATACAGAGAACACACTCATAGAAAAGAAATGGCATAGTGGCTGTAGGAAATTGGAGCTGTAAACGGCTGTAGGCTCTAATAAAAAGACGTCTTGAAGAACAGCGATGTCAGGCTGATAAGACCAGAGCAGGCTTCGAGATATGCCAAACACAAATTTTAAAAACCCAAGTGGTGCTATTGATTGTATTTCCAAACCCTTTTCTCACTATATCGCCCTCCTTGATCTGTGTGGAGTGACTGACAAGAGCAGAGAGGAAACTGAACAGAAAAGATAAGCGGAAAAAAAGGCAGCGGCGTGGAGCGCGTTGCACAGCTCGTGAAGCCCAAAGTAACATCATGTTCCTATGGAAACAAATTCACCATGGAGTGGAGTGCTCACTGCAGGATAAATGAAGCAGAGGCTAATTTGCCATTTCAGTACTGTTCCTCGGCTTGGCTTGATAATAACTGGATGGGATAATTCCAATGTAGCCCTGCCTTTCAGTAAGGATGTGTTGATGTCACATTAGACTGCAAAGGATGGATCATTTCCACAGAATAATAATAACACATGAGTGCAGTCACACCGGGCACTGAACCCCTCTGTGCAGAATGTGTGTGTGACAGTGTGAGCTCATATATCAGTCCACGGTATACCCTGGTCTAACCTCACACACACACACACACACACAGTGCGTTTCACCATCTTTGTGGGGACCCGTCATTGACATAATGCATTCACCAGCCCCTTACCCTAACCTTAACCATCCCAACTAAATGCCTAACGTTAACCCTTACCCTAACCCTAACCATAACCATAACCTAATTGTAACCCTAATCCTAAAACCAAGTCTTAACCCTCAAACAGCCCTTTAAATTTGTGGTGTCCAGAATTTTGGCCCCACAAAGCTGTCCGGACCCCACAAGTATACTGTATTCCTGGTTTTTGGACCCCACAAATATAGTTAAACAAGAACACACACACACACACACACACACACACACACACACACACACACACACACACAAACTGCTCAGACAGCTGGTGCTTGTGTGTAATGAGGCCCGAGGAAAGAGAAGTTACCCATCTGCAATGTGTTGAAAATGGCTCCAGCATCTCTGCAGAGTGTGTTGTATGTTGTACTCAGTGTTCCGTTACGTGCATCTGTGAGCATCATGGGACACACTGTACAGAGACTGGTTATATATCACAATGTTGTGTTGGTCGTGTGGTCGTGGGTTTGTGTGTGTGTGTGTGTGTGTGTGTGTGTGCATGCGTGTGAGTGTGTGTGTGTGTGTGTGTGTGTGTATGCATGTGTAACGTGTGCTTCAGTTATCTTCTACAACTGCTGTTTGCAATACTCTCCAGGGTTTCCATGGATGGATGTGTATGCTTGTATGTGGATGTTGACCATGTAATACACAGTTACTTACATAAACGCTTATTGTATACACGTGTACATTCCCAAACACACTGTATACAACACCGTTATTTTACTGTAAACTGGGGCTTTATTTTGATCATTTAGGACAACATTTCTGTTGGGAGGGTTTCATGTTTTACACATTGCTAAGATCTGATGATGATGCTGATTTACAACAAAGTGCATGGTAAAACACTGCAACACAGGTGATTATTAATATGAATTAATTTAGTCATTTATGTTTTATCACAAATAGCACCTAGAGCATGACAGGAAAGAGGGGAGGGGGGGGGGGATGACACGCAGTAAAAGGCTGCAGATATATTTGAACCCGTGCTGCTGCTAAGGACTCAGTCTACATATGGCGCACACTCTACCAGGTGAGCTACAGGTCGCCCCAATTAGACAGATTTTAAACAAATCTCCAGTTTCAACATGTTATCTAAAGTTAAGATAACATGTTTAAACCTTTTTAGATTCTAAACCACTAATTAAAAATGGAAAACAAATGCAACAATTAGTTTAAAGGTGCAATATGTAATACTGACAGCTAGTGTTTAAAATAGTTACTGCAGTACAAATTCAAAATACTGGAGAGAGTCGTCTTTCCCCCCCTCCTCCTCCCCCGTGCTCACGCAGAGCTCTGTACCCAACTTTTTCGGCTTAGAATTACGGTAGGAACCGCTAAAAACCCCATAACCTCGGCACTTTCCACACGCCAGACAGACACACTTCATCGGCTTAGAATTACGATAGGAACCGCTAAAAATACCACTACCTTGCCGTCCTTTCCACCCGACTGAAGACACTTCCTTGGCTTAGAATTAGCTACGGTATGAACCGCTAAATATACCACTACCTTGCCGTCCTTTTCCACCCGACTGAAAACACTTCATTGGCTTAGAATTACGGCAACAATGCCTAACACTGCAAACTCACAGTCCTCTCTTCCCGATTTACAGCCTCCCTCTCTTGGTTTCAAATAACTCACCGTTATCGGCTACAGCCGCTGAACAGGCTACACGTTGTAAACAGCCGTGGCTGCTTGCCTGGTCCTCCGGTAACGTTAGCAGTTAGCAGGGTTAGCATGGCGCTGTAAGCCAGGCCCACTCGGGATCACTTCACTGGCTGTGTCTCAATTGTTTTTGCGAGTAACCAACTCGGTACTCTAACTATAATTCAATGTGAGTACACAAATGTTTAAATGCCATAAAATGCCCGTCCCTAGTAGCTGTGATAAATTAGCCTGAAGCTAATGCTTAGCTGTTCAGGAGGAAATTATCCAATTCTGGGTCCTTTTGGGCTCTAAGCTGTCTCCATCTTTCAAAACATCTCCATTATTTACCCGGGATTTGTTACGTCTCTGGTCACACAACTGTTTTTTATGTTGGGTAGAATCTGTCTCCGTTGATCCCGTTCGCTTGTTTGCAGCTTTAATGGCTGTACTAACGTTACAGCTGTAGCCAGGGGCGTAGCACAAAATTCTGGGCCCTGTAGAAAGGCATCTTTCTATGGGCCCCTCCCCGCATCTACAGCTATTCATTCTTGCATCTTTTTGGGCCCTCCTCACATGAGGGCCCTGGGTACTCAGCCCCCTTTTTCCCCCCAGTCCGACGCCCCTGGCTATAGCGCTGGGTTTACGTTTTTAAAGGTATATCTGGCAACCCGGCCAGGCTGTCAAACGGGGCAGTTGATAACAACACACAGGCCAAAACACAAACAGAAATTCTGTCACGGAACGGAAATTTCAAAAGGAGAAAATACTGGCATTAGTAATGTTGTCAGAAAAGATAGTATTTCAACTTAGCATGTTTCCTTAATGTCTGATGACGCACTGGGGTCATTTTTGGATTTATTACAGTAAATATATTACATATTGGACCTTTAAGTAATAAGTAAGTAAAAAAGTAAGAAGATTTTGTTGTTGTCACTTTCAACACAATGTTAAAAAGCTCTGCCCAGAGTTGCCATAGCTAAATGATGACTAATTCTAAATAAAAAAATAAACTTTAGACATTTTTTGTACAGCCAGAAATGACTATTATGATGTGTTGTACGCAGTGTGCAATTTTGTTGGCTAGTGGCAGTCTCTGCATGCAACATGAGCATGTCCATGCAGAGTGATGCAGCAGTCTGTGTCTGTGTCTGTGTACTTTATGTATGTGTGTATGTGTGTATGTATGTATGTATATATGTATGTGTGTATGTATGTACTGTATGTATGTATGTATGTATGTATGCATGTATGTATGTGCGCATGTGTGTATGTGCGCATGTGTGTATGTGTATATGTATGTATGTGTGTATGTACATGTATGTATGTATGTAGCCTATGTATGTATGTATGTATGTATGTATCTAAAATTTCCTTCGGGATGAATAAAGTATCTATCTATCATGTATGTATGTATGCACTATGTTGTGTTGAATTATTTAAACAGCAGATATTGTTTGTTTGTCCAAGACAAATTTCCTTTGGGACAATAAAATCTCTTAATATCTTATCCCCCCATATTCTTGACTTGAGTGAAAATTATATTCATGCAATAAACTCTTTATAAAAAAATGGTGGCTTACACAAGCCTGTTATTGTTTGAATATATATCAGTTTAATCGTAGTAATTTGGTAAAGCCTGTGAAAATGTATGTTAACACTGAGAACTGCCACAATGTTGAAAAGAGGCTAAACAGGAACAATTCAAAGGCTGATGTCATCTAGTCTGTTATCTGTGTAATGACCTGTGTGTGTGTGTGTGTGTGTGTGTGTGTGTGTGTGTGTGTGTGTGTGTGTTTAATTAATCAATTAGCCTCTCACAGAGGCTCTCACATGAGTGATGATCTATTACACACACACACACACACACACACACACACACACACACACACACACACACACACACAGGTCATTAAACAAGTAGAGCACAGTCAGCGGAGAAAAGAGCTGCTCTTAATCAGGAATGCGTGTCCCTTTTTCTACATTGTCCCCTGATACACATTTTACATTTCACACGTGATCTCACAAATCACATTCAATCAGGTTTCAGGAATGCTGCATGAGCGTGCATCGGTTTTATATTCCTGCACTCCAGGCTTGTGCTACAGCAGGAAATAGCAATAGCAACATAAACAATGGAGCAGAGCTTTGTGTGTCTTTGTGAAGAGCGGGTTGCTCTGCTGCTGTTGGGGTTCCACTCCAAAGCAGCATATCCTTTATTGTACTGTATATATATTCATAAATATACACAGAGAAAATTAATCTTCAATTTTATAAAATAATGAACTGAAGAGCTCTCACTTCTGCACTGTACAGTAGGTGATATGATATCCTCTTTTTCAATATTACAGTAATATAAAATGAGTCTCACTTGCAAAGAAGATTATTGACATCAGAAACACAACCATAATTAATAAATCCCCTTTTTCAAACATTAGCCTTGAATCAATAATGAAACGGTTTCATGTCAAAACAGAGATCCCCTTAAAGGAGCAGTGTGTAGGATTTAAGGAGATCTATTGGCAGAAATGGAATATAATATTCATAACTATGTTTTCATTAATGTATAATCACCTGAAACTGTGAACTGAAAAAAGTGATGTGTTTTCGTTAGCTTAGAATTTCTATTTAATCTGTATTTGTCTTATCTGTTGTGTTTGCATTTGAGCTGCTACCTTATCTTATCTTACAGTATTTGAGATGAGGATTGTATGCACTCTCCACCCAAAAAGATATTCATAAAAAAAGAATATTTAAAGAACTATAAGAGATGACAACGTACAATAACAGCAATACTCTCCTAAATAATAATAATAATAAGAAGAAGAAGAAGAAGAAGAAATGGAAGAAGAAGAATAGTGTGCTTGGTTGTAGCAATTACACTAATCAATAAAGTTCATTTTAATGATATAAAGCTTTTACTGGTAAAACAATATGTAGGTTATTGTTATGGAACAAGTAGACTAGTGGTTTTATAAAGGTAACAGCATTGCTTTCACATTTCATATTTTTGTTTTATTTTAATGTAACTCATCATTACGATTTGCAAGTGCTGTTTCACAAATGAGGAGGGGGTGGGGGTGAAGGTGAGGGAACAGTAACAAAAACATTTGGAATATGCAACGTTAGCAATAAAATGTCAAAGATTAGTCAAAGAAACAAAAATAGTCAGAACACAGCCCGGGGTTTCCTATGGGTTCCTTTAAATATTTCCTCACCTTTACGTTGGGAACGGATCCGTCCTGTCCTGTCCTGTCCTGTCCTGTCCTGTCCTGTCCTCGGGTCGAGTCCTCTGAGAAGACACGGGGAATCCCGTTTATACCATCCACACACGGCTGTCTGCTCCACACTGATCCACTGGTTTGCTTGCGTTTGGCGTGGGCATGTGCAAAATGTGTGTGTGTGTGTGTGTGTGTGTGTGTGTGTGTGTGTGTGTGTGTGTGTGTGTGTGTGTGTGTGTGTGTGTGTGTGTGTGCACTGTATATGTATCCTACACGTGTTTAGGTGAGAGAGGGAATGCGTGCGCTGAGTCACAGAGAGTCAAACATCCGTCCGTCGAGCGGTGCTGATGCGGCGGTGAATGCATGCGGATGCCCCCCTGTCTCAGCCTCCACCTGTGCAGCGGTGGTGTGGGTGGTGTGCATATGCTCTGTCAGAGAGTCCCCTTCCCCCTGCACATCATCCTCTCTCGCATCGTGCTCGGCTCGCTCTCTGTCCTCGCAGACAGGAGAAGGTATCTGATTAATCCTTGTTGCGGTTGCACTGCGTCTTACACGGTGTCAACTTTCTTCTGCCACTCTCAGCTTTTCTCTGACTTCGCAAACACGTAGCTCTCTTCGTCTCTCTCTCTCTCTCTCTCTCTCTCTCTCTCTCTCTCTCTCTCTCTCTCTCCCCCCCCCCCCTCTCGCCCTTTTGCCTTTCCTCAATTCTACTACCTTATTACGGCGGAAATACTGGGTCCTAAAGCCTACTGGAGCATGTGTGTGTGTTGTATTTCAATTACTCTAAGGTCCTCATAAGGATAGAAAGAACAACACCCACATGCAAAGTGAGGACATTTTGCCTTTTCTTACTTCCTTAAGAGGATTAGTAGGGTCAGGGCTTGACTTTGGGTTGGAATCAGGATTGGGGTTAAGACTTCAGCAGGGGGGTGCCTCAGCAACAATTGTGTTCATAGGGATGCCTAGGATTCTGGGCAAGCTGCACATGCAATATCCGCAGTGTGCACCAAGGCGCAAGTATGAGATGAGAATCTCACTGATGCAGCTGGGTGGGGGGGTGTTGTGTGCTGTTGGTATGGTATACCAGAGTGGAGGCAGTGAGATGCGTCTGCCCCTTCATGTCTGCTTCACCCTATGACCCACTTTAGCTGCCCGGGCCAGTCCAAATTAAGATCTCCACATCAGAAATAGACTCAAGATGCAAAAAACAATCATCCCCGCTTCGGGCTTCATGCTCATTTTGCCTCTTTTCAGGGGGAGGCGGCGTGGGATAAACCTCAGGCATCGCTGGACACCAGCAATCAATGAAATCCACAGGGCTTACGCTGAGTATTTAATGAGGTGCACTGCTCTTAGCTAGAATCCCCCTCCCTCAGAAACGCTTTAACCTTTGGGCTGTTTTTTGTTATTGTTTTTTTAGTGTTCTTTCCAGCCGGTCAGCACAGCCGCAAAGCTGCCTATGTGATGGCCCATTTGCCTTTGGCTGTCAGAGTGACAAGCGGCCTCTCAGTCCATCATGAAGCAGGGATCGATACATTCTCCTTAGTCTGTGCACATCCTCCCCCATCACTCTATATTGCGTCTCTTTATTTTCTTCCACCTTCCTTCTCTCTCACCCTCTCTCTTCCGGCTATTGCCCTCCCCCACCCCCAGAATAAAGAGGACATGGAAGGAGATAGAAGGATTGATTTGGCGAGGGGAAAGTGAAATGAGGGCACTAATGCTGTTGCTCAGGGTGATACCGATGTCCGATATATGGCTTTGTTAATGTCAGACGGGTATTGTTCGTTGTGAATACAAAAACGATGTCGTATACAGCTGAAATTATTGAGGTTGGACCAAAAATACATAAAAACCTGCAGTACAATTTCACTTTCATGGTTTCAGTGTTGTTCCAACTTCCAAAATCTAATGTTTTGTAATACTTTGGCAACATATTATGTTGTCAGTTAATGGAGCAGAAAAATGTTAGTTTCACATGAACACCGTTTTGCTTAAGACAAAATAGAAAGTGTGTCAGCTAATGATATTAAAGACAGAACCATAAATGTGTACGTACGTAGAGGTGCAGCTACTTTCATTTTTGATACATTTATTTATTTAACAAGTACAGTGGACATATAGTAAAGAACCTTTTTGGTTTTACATTTTTGTTTGACTATGTAATAAATCATAGGGCCCCAAACAGATTAAAATTTCCCAAAAGCCCCCCAAGTTGTACTTATTTTCTCAAGGCTTAAGAACATCATTAGCAATAGAGCGATAAAGAGAGCAATAAAGAGAGCTTTGGGGTCAAATAGTGACTTTCACAACAATATTCCTCAACGTGCTAATAAGGATGCAAAGGCAATACTGTCCTTTGTTTTCCTCCTCATTATTTGACGTCCTGGTAATAAATAACCATTTCTGCACACGGTGTCAACACAATGTTTAAAGTTTCCCATCAAAAAGCGATGCTTGGTCAGGTGCCTTTGGCGTTTGTTGCTGACGCAAAAAGTCTCCTTTAGCGTCCAGCCCTTTGGCGTCACTTTTAGACGCGCTTGGTCGGGGTTCTTGGCGTCACTTTGTGACGCTCTGGGTCAGGACGTACATGGGGCACAGGAATGGGACAGTAATATGGGGACAGGTTTAGGGAAAGATGGTGGGTGGGGTTACAAAAGGTACGTTTTAGTGACACGCGGGACAAGAATGGGACACGAATGGGATTCTGTTGATTGTTGTATCAGGATAGCCATGTCAGCTTTAAAGCAGGGATGCACCGAATCCAGGATTCGGCTTCGGATTCGGCCGAATATTGGGCTTTTTGACGGGGTTCGGTTTCTGCCCAACCTTTTCCACCAAACCGAACCCTACGCTTGCACTACGCGCGCTACGCTGGTCGACGTAATGACGCCGCCGTTGATTATGGGAAGGTGTTTACGTAGGTGGACCGTTCAATGCAGTAGGCTGTGAGGAAGTGAAAATGGAACTCGTGAGCAGAAAAACTGTTGTTTGGCAGTACTTTCAGTCAAAAGAAGGCCATTCAAGTCCAGCTACATGTTCAATTTGCCATATTTAGCATCACAGAGATTAGTTTTGTTCGGGTGTTAACGAACGTTAGCTGACGTTAGTTTATCTGTGTTGCCAGATCTGGCGAGAGTTTGGTTCTGAGACAGAAACAGGTCTCAAACTTTTCTCCTGATGTGTCCGTCTGAAAAATGCTTGTGAAAAATGGCTCCAATATCTATTTTGGTGACTATGGGGTGAAAGAATCACTCATAATCTGTGTTCACGTTCACTTCTCCCGCTGGAATCAACACACTCAGGACCTGCCATTAGTCTCCTAAAGAGGCGTAGTTGTGGCGGAGCCCACGTGACACACAGACAGGAAGCTACTCTGAGTTGGGGCGTCTCTGCTCTAAACCGTCTCTGAAGTAATTTGTTTGTGTCTGAACAACCAGCGGTTTGACCAATCAACATTCTGTGAGGAGCTACTGGCAGCTAAGGGCGTGGTTTAGGTTTTTGCGACGGCCACGACTATTCGTTTTAAAGCAACAATGGCGGATGTGATAAACAGGTGATTCATTCAATCAGCTGCCAGTTTTTTTATTTTAAAAGTACCTGCCCCTGTTTTCTCTCCAAAGAAAACTGTTTCCAAAGACAGCTTCTCATATGGTTCTGTGTTAACAAAACATCTGGCGCGTCAGGTTCACTTTTTCCTTCTTGTCTCAAAATAATCTGCAGTAATTAGCTGTTGTAAAGGCCTTAATCATCCATCACTGTCCAAAGAAGGAAAAGTCTGAGTCCTTCAGTTCCATAATTGAGGCCAAGATGCAGGGTTTTGCAAATGGTTTAGAAAAGGAATTATTTGGATAAGCCTTCATATTACTGAAATTCATCACCACCCAGACATTCAACTTGTGACTCTGTGTGTGTGCTTACGTGAATGTTTTATGTGTGTGTGTGTGTGTGTGTGTGTGTGTGTGTGTGTATGCGCGTGTGCGTACATGTGTTGCATGTCACTGTCTGATGTTGAGGGACATGTCACTAGGTAAGAATAGACCCTTATCTCCTTTCCCGTCAATCATCTACTATAAGCCGATTAGAGAATAATGAGCTAACCGGGCATTGAGATGACTTCGGTGTGAAAAGGAAACAACCACCTTGCAATGACATGACAGACGGTCACATACAGCAGGGATTTCAGCAAAACACTGCTGGATATTAAGTTCAATTTCAACATTCTTGATGAGATGGGGAAAAAAAAAGCTGCAGGCAAATAGAGCAAGGCTTCATAGTAAGCAGAAAGCTTGTGTTTTTCCCTTTTGGAGCGCTGTGGCTGCAACAGCTCTACATGAACGGCCACCTCAGGAGGGGGAGTAGGGGGGTGTAGTATTAGCAGAGCGCCTGAGGTGGTAAGTAGCTCAATAGGGAAAACACAGCTAATCCAATACTCAATGAGGAGCTCTAAAACATAATTATTGCTAGAAAGTGCTGAATCGGTGTGGCTGTCTTATAACATAACATTTCATTTATTCAATTCAGTTATGAAAATCATGTGCTGAAGTGTTCAGGGTGCTCTTCTCTCAAGCCTGCACGGTTGTTTGTTGTTGCTGTGAAACAGGCCTGAGGGACATATCAATATTTTAGCAAGATGTTATCTATTATCTCTGTTACAGACAAGGGCTAACAAGAGATCCTGTTTGTGTGGCAAGCACTTTGGGCAAAATACAAATGCAGCAGCTCAATCTCCCGTCTGGGCTGCACACAGCTGATGAGGGCTGATTTGTGTGTGCTGTGCGTGCTAAAGTACGGCTGGGGTTTACGCGCCTCTACAGAGGAAATGCAGCCTTTGTACTCCGTCCTTCCTTGAAAGACAATACATGGAGAAAGTGTGTGTGTGTGTGTGTGTGTGTGTGTGTGTGGGGGGGGGGGGCCCTCACGACTCTTTAATCTTTTCCTTGAATGTTCTCCCTCCACTCTTGAGTGATCTATCTTACATAAAGGAAAATGAAATGCAAAGGGAGACGAGGACAATCAAAATGGAGGGTTCTCAGCGTGAGATACACAAATACGCCCCCGCACATTCACATGTCAGGCATCACCACAAACCCACACACATGCTGGCACGTTTACATAAACGCACACACACACACACACACACACACACACACACACACACACACACACACACACACACACACACACACACACACACACACACACACACACAGTTTGAATATGGATGCATGGTTCAGTGATCATGGGTGCCTGAAAAAGTGTCATCATTTACATGCTAAGAGACAGCTTTGGTTTTCTATATTTGGAGCGCTGGTCTGTATGAATTAACAGGAGAGAGACCTTAGGGAAAACAGAGAGAGAGAGAGAGAGAGAGAGAGAGAGAGAGAGAGAGAGGTGAGGGCCGATGTTTTCTCAGAAGGAGAGAGATGAATGTACCAGTAAATTGATTAGGGTCTGAGGGGGACATAAAATGATGTTCTGTTGAGGAGGAGAGTTTGGGGACCAACAAGTCAAAACAGCAGCTTGTTGTGATGTCAATACTTCCAGCGGGATCACGGTTTCATCACCATGACGCCCGAGAGACAACTGTGAAACAAGAACAGCATTCATGGCAGAAACAAAAGTGTCTATCAAATGATTCTGTAAAAGAAGAGGCTGGCTTTAAGGTTGTCACACTTTACAACTACATTACAATCCTAGCTACATCATGATTTTTTTTTTTTTTGCAACATATTTTATTGAGATCAGAATCAAGTTTTGAAACTAGACATCTTGTACAGTTTAGATTTTAAACAGAAAAATACACAGAAGACAACATTGCAGAGCACAACAAATTATACATAAAAGGCAAGGAAAAAGAAAAAGAAACAAAGAGTAAATAAATAAAATAAGGCACAAAACTCACCCACCCCACCCCACCCCACGTTGGAATAATATGTATACATACAAAATATAACAGAACTTGGTCTGGTAAGACTTGTAAGTCTGGGAAATATGATAGAAAAGGCTGCCATATACAAAAAAACGTATCAGTGTCACCTCTCATCGTGTACTTAATTTTCTCAAATTTCAAGAAAAACATAACATCTTTGAGCCACTGTGAAAAGATGATTATTTTCAACAAACAACACTAGAGTATCAAACTGAAAGGCGTTCAGGTGCCATGAATACAAATATGATATTTTTTTTTCTTGGTACGGAACACACAGGCATCGTAGCTTTAGCGAGAGAGAAAGCTAGGACGTCATGTCACTTATGTGACTTTTCGGCGTGTAGTCTTTCGAATGATGTGTTTTCACAGTCTTCAACAGTTTCAAGACAAACTGAGACTTTCTTGGGCAAAATTATCTTTTAAATTGACAAACATATGTGTAAATCATGGCTCCATTTAAACGGATCACTACATTATTTATGAAAAATGACTTGTCTTGCCAAGGTGGTTCAACAGAAGGGGAGGGACTTCTCCTCTCTACTGCAAACCACTCCGCTGCAATTTTTTATGACACTGATTGTGTTCTTGCACTTGAGATGTGGGTTTGATGTACAGTTCATTCAAATGTATTCAGACGCCTTCATGCTTCTTTTTTCTACATTATGTTATGCTGCAGCTTGTAATGGAGGGCAATCTTGGTTTCATCAGACCAGAGAATATGGTTTCTCACAGGCTGAGAGTCCTTTAGGTGCTGTCATGTGTCTTCCACTGAGTAGTCTCGCATTGTCAGACCTTCCTCCACAGCGCTGCGGAGGAAGAGGTCTGGCTAGTCCACACAGCATTCTGGGATGGGAAAAAAAGGTGCTCTGGCCGGACAGAGCCACGGTGCCTCTGCAAAACAGCCTCAGGAAGGAACTAGTTTTGGTGAAACGTGTACATTCAAAGGTTGTTTTAGTCATGCATCAGAAAACTCAGATTGGACATGAAAGCGGAAGGAAAACGGACATCCGGCTGAAAAGAGGGACATTTGGCAGAATTTCCGGCGGCACCGGTCCAATCCCGGAAGTGGAATGTCGTGGATATGGACTACATCTGAGAAGAGGCTTCCGTCTGGCCACTGGCATAAAGCCCAGATAGATGGAGTGTTGCAGTGATGGTGGTCCTTCTGGAAGTTTCTCCGATCTCCATACAAGACCTCATTAGCTTCGTCATAGTAACCATCGAGTTCTTGGTCACCTCTCTTGTCGTTAAAGGTCCCATGACATGGTGCTCTTTGATGCTTTTATATAGACCTTAGTGATCCCCTAATACTGTATCTGAAGTCTCTTTTATATAGGCCTTAGTGGTCCCCTAATACTGTATCTGAAGTCTCTTTTATATAGGCCTTAGTGGTCCCCTAATACTGTATCTGAAGTCTCTTTTATGTAGACCTTAGTGGTCCCCTAATACTGTATCTGAAGTCTCTTTTATATAGACCTTAGTGGTCCCCTAATACTGTATCTGAAGTCTCTTTTATATAGGCCTTAGTGGTCCCCTAATACTGTATCTGAAGTCTCTTTTATAAAGACCTTAGTGGTCCCCTAATACTGTATCTGAAGTCTCTTTTATATAGGCCTTAGTGGTCCCCTAATACTGTATCTGAAGTCTCTTTCCCGAAATTCAGCCTTGGTGCAGAATTACAGCCACTAGAGCCAGTCCCACAATGAGCTTTCCTTAGGATGTGCCATTTCTGTGTCTGTAGCTATTGAGGAGAGAGGGGGGGGCAAGGTGGAGGGTGGGGGTGTGGCCTTGACCAACTGCCACTTTGCTCGTTTGAAAGCCATGATGTCTCTCTCTCATGGGTGGGCCAAATTCTCTGGGCTTGGTTTACACCTATCGCCATTTCTAGCCACTGGGGGACCATAAGCAGGCTGGGGGAACACATATTAATGTTAAAAAACCTCATAAAGTGAAATTTTCATGGTATGGGACCTTTAAGGAAAATCTCAGGAGAAGCAAGACTCATTTCACTCAGGTGAAGAAGGTTCAGGAGACCTTGAAACATTACACAGAAGTATTTAATGAACTCTCAATTGAGGAAAGAATTTAGGCAGGCATAATGGCAAGCAATTCAATAAGCACTTAACTTTCTTTTAAATGTGATTTAAAGTCCTAATGATTGTAATGTTAATGAAATGACCATTGTTTGAATTGATTTTCATATTGATAGACCAGGTTTTCACTGATCTCCAAAAGGATCATATCATGCAGCTGCCTAGATTCCCTGAATGTGTAGAGACACGTATATATTTATACATGAAGAGGTTTGGTTATTACAGACTCTCACCACCAAATTCAATACTTTTTAGGCACCGACCGAATTGCCTCTAAAGTATTGAGTATCGAAAAAATGCCTCATCATTTAATACCCAATTCTAATACCTAAGAAGTAAATCTCCGCAGCGTCACTGAGCCAATAAGCCCGCAGCATGCTTCTACCAAGATCTAATAATGTCTGTGATTGGCTATCTAACGTTACATGTTGTAAAGAGACGCAGGAAAAACTATTTGCGACTCTTTGCTTTTGTAAGTATGTACAGTATAGTGTACTTTTTTGTATACTGTGGTCTTAAAGAAAATGTTGCACCCTTACCTGCTTTTCTACATATAAAAATAAAAAATTTAAAAATATTCTTTTTTATAGCCACATTTCAAGCCAACGGAGGAGTGTTTGATACTCAAAAGATAGATTTTGGGAGAGTGATTGAAAGGGGGACGGAGGGACAGGTATGAAGGGTGTTCAGGAACGTGACCACCCAAAGAGTAACAGTCCTGTCCACTTTATTAATGGCCTGCCGCCCCTGGCTCGGGCTAACTGTGATTGCTTCAGCAGCTCGTTGAAATAGAACTGAGCTTCCAGAAGATTATTCATCTGTCCTCCGTCTCTTCCTGGCGTGGTCCCAGTCAGTCTCTCCTCTGACATCCATCCTCATGAAGGATAGGCAGACAACACACCAACCTGGAGCAAACCTCCACCAGACGCTTTGTGGACAGGGGTGGGGCTAGAAGGGGCACGAGATTGCCCCCCCCCCCCCCCCCCCAATATGATTGTCCCAACGCATCACGTGGGTCTGGCTTCTCCTGCCGATAGTAATGGCGGCTTGTTTGAAATACGATCTCGTATTTTACGAAAATAGTTCACTGAAACGTGTTCCTGAAAACATTTTAAGTGAGAAATAGGCCATACAGTTGCTGAATCTGTCTTCATTTCAGATCGACAAAGGTCAGTTTAAAAGATTTTCGTCAGATTTTTAGAGACGTTCGTCACTCATCCCGCTCGTTATTTCCGTTTTAGCACTCCACCAATCTGATTGTTAATGGCCAATCTGATCTGTTACCAATCTGATTGGTGATGTGAGTCTGACTGCCCGCCCTCCGCAAGTCAGGTCGGCCAAAATGAAGACCGACAGCTCCTCCGAGGGACGACAGCACGGAACACACCGAACAGACTCGAGTCACTGACTTTGCCAGACTGTCTGACGGCCGATTATCAGGTTGGTGTGTCAGGGCCATTACATTATGTTGTTCTATTCTATCCAATATTTCTTATATTTCTAAGCAGATTGTCTCTGCTGTATTCTGATAAAATTATTATTGAGATAACATTTTTCACCGTGTAAAGCAAATGATGTTTTTTTAAATCAACATAAGCCAGTTAACTCTGTCCATGTTCATGACAATCACTCACCGCTATATTTATTTATTATTTTTTTGATTAGGACAATGCACATTAATCAACATTTCTGTAAATGCGCCAGTGTTAGCCAGTCGGCTAATTTTCAACTGTAGTCCTAGTTGCATGCATGTCTTTATGGTGGGAAGAACCTGAGCACCCGGAGGAAACCCACGCAAGCACGGGGAGAACATGCAAACTCCACACAGAAAAGCCTGGGACGACCTGGGTTCGAACCCAGAACCTTCTTGCTGTGAGGCAGAAGTGCTAACCACTGAGCCAAAATGTATTTTATTAGTCCCTTCTATATTTAAGTATGTAATATATTATATTATGTATTAGTTTCATAGAGTCATGAGTTTCCCCAACCATGATTGAGTAAGGAGAAAAGCACTCTCACTATTGGTGAGGTACATTTTAACATAATATAATCAATAGGTAGAACATTTTAACATAATATAATCAATATACGCAAATTGGTCTACAATTTTGTTACACTCAAAGAGAGGCATTCGGGAAAGTCAAAGCTTATTTTGTGGACTGCAGCTTTTTCTCCATTAGATTCCCGAATGCTCTGATTGACATCAGAATTGGATAAGAGACATTCTATTATCCCTGTTTTGAGACAGTGTGGCAGTTATAACTGATGTATTTAGATTGTCCCTGTGTTGAAGCAGCACTGGCTGTTATTGGTATTATTATAGCTTGCACTGGAAATAGAAAACGCTGTGTTAAATGTATCTAAAGCCAAAGAACCACAAGCAAAAACTGCAAAGACACAATATTTGAGACTTGAAGGTTTGGTCATTTCACTCCAGAACAAATAAATATTTTATTTTTTTAGCCACGCTGCAGCTGGCGCTGTCAGTTGATCCACCACTTTGGTCCAGACTGAAACATCTCCGAGGATGAATCTTACTGATCATGGTGATCCCATGATTTTTCCTCTAGAACAGGGTTATTCAGTGTGAATTATACCATTGTGGGATTAATAAAGGATTTTGAATCTTGAATCTTGAATATTAAATCTTGGATGCTCGCTCCTTGGTCCTGGGGGCAGAAATAAGAGCTTTGAGACGGCCTTCACCGAGGAGGGACAGATCAACTTCCGGTTCAGCCGAGGACTGAGGAGTCGAGGAGCTAAAGATCAGATAAGGGCCATGAGATGCAGCCATAGTCTGAATTCACAAGTTTACGAGGGTAGAAACGAGGAACAAGGTGACATGAGGGCTGAGGAACAGGTGGAACACATCAGGGCAGGGCAGACAATCACAGAGGCGAGAAAACACAAGGCAGGAAGTAAAGCAAGACAAGACACAGAAAAGAAGGGTTAAAACAGGGTAAAACACAACAGAGAATACAGGAACATAGGAGACAGGAAACAACAAGGAAACAGGGAATCAGTTACCAAAATAGACAGGAAAAATCACAACCATGACAGTAATGGAATTAAAGTGCTCATATTATGCTTTTTGGCTTTTTCCCTTTCCTTTATTGTGTTATATATCTTTTTGTTGATGTTATAGGTTTACAAAATGAAAAAGCCCAAAGTCCACCCCAAAGGGACTTACCATCTCCAACAGAAAACAGTTGTTTGCTCTATTGTAGTCCAGCCTTTACTTCCGTGACGAACGTGCGTCACTTTTTAACATGTTATAATGCTCGCCTAGCTGCTAGCATGGCACTCCCTTATACTCTGCTTCTGACTGGCTAGTAGTCCTTACCTAACTCCCAACAAAGATGGAACAGAAGTGAGATGCCTCACTCTCTACCTAAAACAGAGAGCTCAACACACAGGGTGAAAAGAGGAGCTGCAGCAATGTGCAGTACAACAAAAATATGGTAACATGAAACCATGTAAACCTATTCTGATATAACCTCTAAATACAATTATGAACCTGAAAATGAGCATAATATGAGCACTTTAATATATATCGTTGTATAATGAACACATAGTTGTTCTGAAGTTGTATCCACATTGTAGTGTGGTGGACAGCCATGGATAGAGCTGCCTGTGTGGAGTGTTTCACCGCAACAAGGCAGGCTGCACTATTTAACTGAGGTCACCGCACAAAATGATGATATTACACAACTCTCCTATGCACTCCACAGTCTATTGTCCTCTCTCGTTCCCTCTCTCATCTCACTCTCTCTCTCTCTCTCTCTCTCTCTCTCTCTCTCTCTTTCCCTCTCTCTTTCACTCTCTCTCACTTTTTGGTTTGGTACCCTGTATAATGGTTTTCCCAGATGCAGCACATTTGCCCACATTGTTTTCCTTTTATTCATTATCCTCACAGTGAACTGAAACACAGCACCTTGTTAGGCATGTTTGAAAGGAACGGTGGAACGGCCACTAATCTGATCAGACAGCAAGAAAATATCAGGGCATACACACATACCAGGGTGCATATTCAACACACACACACACACACACACACACACACACACACACACACACACATACACACACAGACGTCTGCTGGGTTTTGATATAATTAAATTGTGGTAGTCAAAGAGGCTGAGAACACCCAGAAGAGAGAGGAGAAGAGACAGAGTTAGATGCAGAGGTTGTACGCACAAAGCCATGATACCCAGAGAGGATCTGGGAGTGGAGTGATGGATGGATGTTCTGGTACAGGATATAAAATCCTCTATTCCAGACTATTACTACTATTCCAAACAACACAAAAACAAAAATGATATAAACAAATGTATAAATGACTTACATTTCATAAATAAGTTACATAAATTACATACCAGCTTTATAGTACATTACCTCTTTTATGTATCCAACCTATTCTTGAAAGAGTTAACTGAAAGGGAACGCACAACTTCTTCTGGAAGCTCGTTCCATGCTTTTACCGCACAAAAGTGTGAAGTGAAATGTCTTCTCTTTTCAGACAAGCATGTTCTGGGGTAAAGCTTTAAGGAATTTCCTCGTAAATCATACTCAAAGATAGGCTCAACCAATTGTATATACCTGAATCATATCTCCTCTGTATCTCCTGCATACAAGAGTCGGTAAACTTAATTTTTCTCAAGCTATCTTCATAAGACATATATTTCATTCCTGGGATTAATTTGGATGGAGGAGATAAGAATGAAGAGCAGCAGAGAGGGACAAAGCATTTCTAAGTATGGGGAGAAAACACCGGCTTTTGTGAAAACTTAAAAATCCTGCCTTGTGTGTTTTATTCTGCCACAAATCCATTCTGGTTTCATCTTTGATTTGTCATTCAAAGCCTAGAGGTCTAAAACATTTTACAGGTGTTGACAAGTAGTAGAAGGTATGTTTGATGATTTGCATAGTGTGGCACAATGGTGGTATTATTGTTATTTAAATATGACTTAGTATAGCTGAGGACCAAAAAAAACTGTGTTGAACCATGTTTGAGCTGATGTAGTGTAGGTTGTCTTTTAATCACATGCTAAATAAGCACATTTCCAGAAACTAGAAGAATTCAGGTTTCAAATGAAGCATCATACATGCAATCTGGCCTTGCAGTTCTTCTGTTATATGTCTATATACTTATACTTATTTCTATTTACTACTTTTCCATTTGGGTATAGCACGTAGGCGACAAGAAAAGACCACAGGATTATATCTCTTTGTTAATTGTTGGGTCTTTGTAAATTATAGAGTGTGGTCTAGACCTACTCTATCTGTAGCGTGTCCTAACTTCTGTTATGATATGACACTATGAATAAAATTGAATTGAAATGAATTAAATGAACAGGCCAACACTGTGGAAAATATGCCATGAACATATACACAGTCTTACCGAACGATAAGCTGTTTCCAGCTCTTCAACATGTTTAACATAGCACAAAGACTGTAATCATGGGCAAAATGTATATTTTTTTTGCATTATTGCCATGTCTTTATAACTTTGAACCAATCCAAACTGACTCTTGGATATATTGGTTCTCTCTGAGTGTGTTTCTATATAACTGAAGTACTTGTGTTTTACCCTGGCTGGTGGCGTTCCCTGACTCTGAAACATCAGCAGTAAACATCAAAGTTTGGTTGTTTGTTTGGTTTTGGTTGGTAGTAGTCTCGCTTTGACTAGTCACGTTTTGCCAGACCATCCACACGCTGCGGAGCTGAGGAGGGTCTGGCTACTCCACACAGCATTCTGGGATGGGAGAAAAACGTGCTCTGGTTTATTGGCATTTCTTTAAACCAATCACAATCGTCATGGGCGGCGCTAGGCGCTGCACGGAGCCGCTGCACGGAGCCGCTGCAAAATAGTCGTGCAAGCGTGTCCAAACTCAGATTGGACAGATAGTCTAGCTAGCTGTCTGGATTTATCCTGCAGAGATCTGAGGAGCAGTTAACCATAGTCCTCATAAATCCACCGGAGTTTAAAATTCCAACAAAAAATAAAGCGGAAGGAAACTGAAATCGGTGAAAATATATGCATCCAGCGGAATTTCCTACGGCACCGGAGCAATCCTGGAAGTCAAACGTCAAGGATATAGACTATGCTTTGCCCGACCCTACTCCACCGCTGCGCTGCGGAGGAGTGTCTGGCTAGTCCATACAACATTCCGGGATGGGAGAAAAAAGTGCTCTTGTTTATTGACATTTCTTTAAACCAATCACAATTCACAAGTCTTGGGCCGGACGGAGCAACGGTGCCTCTGCAAAATTGCCTCGGGAAGGAACTTGTTTTGGTGGAACATGTGTACGTTCAAAAGTAGTTTTAGCCGTGCAACAGAAATGATTTATTCATATAAGTTAATGCACAAATCATGTAACGAATCATGACACAAAATAACTCCTGCAACCTTTGAATAGTGAAATGGTTAACTGTAGTTATGACTAGATGTAAAAGTTGCAGGGAAATGTCTCTCTCTCCACACACCCTGCAATGTTTTGTTGTATCCGTCCATTTTTATGACCCTATGCAGCAGCATCCATTGGGGACACATCCATGTGACGTCATCCCCGACAGAGGAATTTTTGGTCAAACAGGGAGGGCAGAGAGAGTGGAGGCGTTGAAGGAATGGGAACATTATGCATTGGGTCGAACTCTGGCAGAGTGAGAGCTTAAGTGAAATGGTTCCCCATGGGAGAGAGACAGAGGGAGGGGGGGTAATGGAGTGGGACTCCTTGCCAGTCTGATTTGTCTCCTAAATGGAAAAAGAAGAGTATGAGGAGGACATGAGAGATGGTGCAACTGAAAAAAGTGAAGGGCACACAGGCAAGAGATGATAGCATGACTGGGCTGGTTCTGGAGAGGAGGATGAGGAGGATGTTGTAGTGAGAGAAGGGCTCTCACTACTGAATTCAACACTTTTTACGCACCGACCGAATTGCCTCCAAAGTATAGAGAGTATCGATAAATGCCTCGTCATTAAATACCAAATGGCAATATACCTAGGGAGTGAATCTAATCAGTGTCAGTGAGCCAATAAGCATGCAGCATGCTTCTACCAAGATCTAATAATGTCTGTGATTGGCTGTCTAACGTTACACGTCGTAGAGATGCGCAGGAAAACCTCTACATTACACAGAGACGGCTCACGTAGTAGGAGCTGAAAAAATAAAAAGACATTTTGCCATAATGTTGTAATTTCTTTTTGTTTCATTAAATTGGCATAAAAACAAGTATCGTTTAGGAACCGCTATCGAAGTCACGGTATTGGTATCGGTATCAAGAATTTTTGAACGATACCCAGCCCTATTTGAGAGAAGATGACTTTTCACCAGAATGGCCCTTGCTTAGCCTGCGCTGGCAGACTTGTAGTCCTGAAGGCCTGAATGATTTATTAAAGTGAGGAGTGGCAGAGGAGAGGGCAGCCAGCCGAGCTCTGATTAACTAGGGGAGCGAGGGAGGACAAGCACTCCTCTATTATTCATTACACCACAGGAGCACAGAGTGGCAGCACGGCTAGAAAAGCTGAAGCTGGGAAGGAAAGAAACAGAAGTGGAGTGGACATTTTTGCAGGCTGGTTCCCCCCCCCCTTTTTTTTTGTTTATTTCCCAGTTTTAAGTGTGTGCCCAGCGCCCTTGGTGAATGTCTCGCTGGGTTCAGTAAGGCTCTGTTTCTGCAGGGTCGCCGATCTGTCCACCCACCTCAGAGAGAGTAGAGATGAAGCATGCATGTAAAAATGTAGACATACGCGCACACACACACACACACACACACACACACACACACACACACACACACACACACACACATACACACAAATACACGCACGCACACACACACACACACACACACACACACACACACACACACACACAAACACACAAATACACGCACGCACACACACACACACACACACACACACACACACACACACACACACACACACACACAGACACACACACACAATCACACAATCACGCGGTCTCCCTTCGAGGCAGTTTGCTGGCTGTCACATGCAATACTCTCAAATAAAGCGAAGCATCAGTCCAGTTCTGGTCTGTACTTTTGGGAAACATGGCATGTGGTATGTGTGCATCTGTCACCCAACCATTGTCGCAGCCATGTGGAGCCACAAAAACACACACAAATACACACTTTGTTTGCTGTCCCTAAATAATGAAGCATGGCTCTTGCTGAGATCACATTATAAGAACCTTTCCTGCTGCCGGTCTGACAGAACCAATCTCTTCAGAGGTATAACTGAGAGGGGCGTCTGTTCAATACTTAAAGGGCAAAAACATACAACTTTGATGACTTGTGGGTCCACTGGTTGCCATCTTAAGACAGAGGCATCATATACCCCAATCAAGTCTGCTACAAGGTCTGTGTGCATGAATATGAGTGTGTTTCCACTTTTTTATTTCCATATTTTATACCATATTTCAGTCAGAGCAGGTGTAATGGAGCACATTTGACATATAGTTGAGTGGTTTATAGATTTCCAATACATTCCTCTGGCATGTCTCCCATCAAACAGAAAATTGTGTGGTACGCTCAGAAAGGTATTCCATTCCCTCTATCACACTCTTTATTTCTCGTCATTTCATTTTCCCATCCTGCTTTGTCAGTGTCTCAGCCCTCTTATTTCTCCGTAGAGCCTCTCCAGCTCTGTTCTTTACTTCATGCCTGTAAAGCCCATTTGCTCGTATGTATTTATTTGAGGGCCGGCCTGTCGTGTCAAGTGGGGATGTCAGACCCTAATGAGTCCAAAGCGGCTGGCTCCCATAATGGCCACAGTGTGCATGTGTGTGTGTGTGTGTGTGTGTGTGTGTGTGTGTGTGTGTGTAGGTGGGGGACGGTGGGCGCAGCGAGGCAGAATTGAACACAGTGAGGAGAATGAGAATAAGATGAGAATAAAAATGTGCAAACACAGCGCAGACCAGACGCCGCGCTCCTCTGCCACGCCGAACCAGCTGGCTGCAGACCACGTCAATAACAGTTCATTTTTGCTCCATCGTGGTTATAATGGGGCTTCAATGAGGCATCAAATGAGTTCTGCTTGAACGGAATCACTGTTCAGCACAAAACTCTTCACTGCTGCAGATACAATTCTTTCTCCGGCGCAGCACTGTCTGTCAGAGAGGGGCCCAAGGAAAATGTGCATTTGTGTAAACTCCTGCATACGATGTCAAGCAATGTAATCCAACAGCTCTGTAGTAGAGAAATGTTAGAGAAAGGCAGTGTTTAATTTCCAGTTTCAACAATAAAAGATTCTCAAATGTAGCAGTTATTATGGCACTGTATTCCATTAGATTGTGTTTTATGCAGCAAATATTCAAATAGGATAGCAGTCATTTAAATTAAATTATTTAAACCCTTTAAACCAGAGATCTCAACAGGGGGTCCAGGACCCCTAGGGGGTCCTCAGAGTTGCTGCAGGGGCCCCAAATTATTGTTTATTGTTAATTATATATTTGTCTGAAAATATACATTAACATGAATCCAACATATTTTTTGTAAAGATAAATCTTTTTTTTAATTTACACAACATTGTTGATAGGCTTACTGGCCTATACGTAAGGTAACCATCCACAGATACAGTTACTGTTCCACATTTTAACATTAAAACATGATGTATAAATATATGAATATGTCAACAATTATTATTTTAACACCTTAGTGTTGAATGCACCATAAAAAAGTGATATCTAAAGTAAAGGCTCTAGCCCAGGGGTCTTCAACAATTTTAGGCCAAAGACCCCTTAGCTGAAAAAGAGACGGAGCAGGGACCCCCTACTACATATATTGTATCAAATTGAGTTGCATATTAAACTGGACCTACAGTAATGTGTAAGGCGGCCTAAAGCCTTTAGATATACTGTACCTTTTTATGGTATTGAAGACCCCTGCTTTAAACCTTATTGAAGAGCCCTGCTTTAAACCTTATTGAAGACCCCTGCTTTAAACCAAAGCAATGTCTACTCTCCACCACTTGCCGTAGGTTGCATGCCTATGACTGTGGCAAGCACTCACACTAATCATTTTATTATAATAGTTTTTAAAGGTCTGAAGAGGCAAAACCTTCCAGTTTTTTCACAATAAAAGAGTACAGAAAAGTCAGAAAACGTGGGCATAATTGGTAAAGCACAAACATGTTGGTTTAAAAACAAAAAATCTTTTATCCTGGTGCGACCCCCATGTTGGGAACCACTGATTTAAATGACTGCGACTCATCTTTTTTTTAATCATCTAAACCAAAGCGTTACTTTACAGAAAATAGGGAAAAACGAATGATGAAAATGAAAGAAATGTAATTCTCTCCATGCAAATAATAACACCCATGCTGAAGAAATGGCTCCTATTATTCATCCTCTCTTCATGTTTGTGTTTTCTTCCTAGAAACCTGCTGAGTAAAATTATAGCGGCATAAGTCGCATTATCTCACCTCCTTGGTTGAGTTGTTGATGAAATGTGTTTTATGAATAAAGATGAGACTTAATATTGGCATTTTGCAGTGTATGCTCCTTTTTCTTCGCCATAGTCAAGACCAAGAAGAGATCTGTTTCAGCCAAACATTACGCATGCTGCTGAGTTTCAGTGGACAGTTCAGTCCTCTTAAATCATCTGAATTATTCAACAGAAAACCTGAACACACTGCATTAGCTCGCCAGTGTTTGGGAGAACATTGTGTATGTGTCTGAGTGTATGTCATCCTCATCATTATCATCCTCATCATCACCATATGATTTTATAATCTACATACAATTTAACATAAAGAAAAACATGAAACAGCAGTCAAAACACTGTTCAAACACTGTTGGCACTTATCTTCCTCAGGGTTAGGGTTGTGATGAAGCATACAGGCGTTGGGGTTGTCTTAACACCAGTGGGGTAAAGATAGTCTGCAGATCAAAAGGTTTTCAGTCAGGCTTAATTAAAACAATATTAATCATGAGTGTAGTTTTTTTTTTAATCACCCTTGTGCATAATAGTGCAGCTAATTGATTCATTAAGAATCACAGTAGTCGCTTGGGGGCAAAAGAAGGGGAGCGGGAGAAAGAACACGAGAATAAATATAACTTCAAAGAAGAAACAAAGTACTTACAAGGTTTAGTATAACGCACAGCATAGCAGACAAGATGAAGATAAATGGTCTTTTACTATATATGACTTTATATTTGCTGGTATTAACAAAATGTAAATGTTCTGAGAGTGCTGAATATATATCTGATCAGACAGTGTCATCTGCTGTTCAGTAGAGGACATTTCACGTTCCTTATTTTGAAGCCACAAACACATGACTGTAACAAACCATTTCAATGGAAACCAAAAATATGTGACTCATGTATTTATTGAGTATTTCAACATTTGGTCGCTGTGTGTCCCTTGGGAGGGGATTACAGGTTGTAAGTGCACAGCAGTATAGCAACTAGTGTTACACGGAAAACTGAATAAAACAAGAAAACAAATGCATCGCCAAACATTCAATCTACCACTGGAAATACACACACATCCACAAAAAAGACCACTTTATTGTCATAGACAAACGTTCTCTTCCAAAGACATTAATTTATAAAGGCAGCCATGGGCGTACATTTCATCCTACAGTTCAGGGGGCTATAAACATACAATTTCTCAATTACAGCCAAAATTGTCCTTGTATAGACCTTACTCCACAGCGCTGCGAAGGAGGGTCTGGCTAGTCCACACAGCATTCCTGGATAAGAGAAAAACGTGCTCTGGTTTATTGGCATTTCTTTAAACCAATCACAACCGTTTTGGGCGGTGCGCCGGACGGACCCCCGGTGCCTCTGCAAAATAGCCTCGGGAAGGAACTTGTTTTGGTGTATGTTTGGTGTACGTTTTGGTGTTTGTGTACGTTCAAAAGTAGTTTTAGTCGTGCAAGAGAAAACTCCAATTGGACAGATAGTCTAGCTAGCTGTCTGGATTTACCCTGCAGAGATCTGAGGAGCAGTTAGACCGGCTACACACTGGCTGCGTGGCGTGAGTGTGGCATTTCTGTTGCGTGTCAGTTGCGTGGCGGCTGCATGGATTTTCTCTGGATCTATGTCTTTGCACACCAGAAACGTGTCTGCTGCTGCTAGCCTTGTCTGTACACATGTATGTTTCCCATTGATAAAATGCACTCAAGCAGTAGTATACTTCATGTTAAACATAAATATATACTGATTTGATTACAGCAAAGACAACGTCGGCAGTATAGATGGCAAAAATAGGCTACAGAATATTTCATTCTGTATTGACAGGTGCAATATTTGAAAATCGATAATTATTTATTATTATTTTTTTAAATTACATTTATATCTGCATTTATGTCAAAACCTAGAGACTTTCAAACTTTCAAAATGTCATGTATTAATATGTATTTGTGTCAAAATTACATATAAACATCTTTTCGTATTCTATTTTGCCTGGAAACGCTTCCATGTCGCGTGAAAAATAGGCGTCGGTTCTATTTCTAGCATGCACACGTTTTTGGTGCGGTTCGAGCTGCGCCTGAGACGTGCGTGTCACGCAGGCAGTGTGCAAGCTCTAACCTGTTAACATGGGAGCTGAAATAAAAACGGACACACCACACAGCTGACACGCTCACGCCACGCAGCCAGAGTGTTGCCGGCCTTAACCATAGTCCTAATAAATCCACAGGAGTTTAAAATACCAACAGAAAGAAAGAGGAAGGTGATGGACATCCAGCCGAAAAGAGGGACATCCAAAGGAATTTCCGGCGGCACCGGAGTAATCCTGGAAGTGGAACGTCGTAGATATAGACTACTATAGCATGTACTACTTATGTTTTGACCCAAACTACATATTTTTAAAATCTTGACTAGTAGCACAGGCATTGTGCAACATGACCCCACACAAACTGCAACAGAAACTCTTTCAACTGATCTAGTCTCATAAAAGTCTCCTCTGTCACATAAAAAGTGAACTGGGGAAGGTTTGTGGTTAAAATATGTTCCCTATTCACCTGTAGTGTCTCTCCTTAACATGGGCTGCAATGGGAAATTGGCATCACAGATTTCAGTATTTTTCAATACTCAATATTCAATTTATATGTTATAGAGGAGACTTTTATGAGTGATAAACATTTGTAAGACTTTCAGTCGCTTTTGTGGGAGATTGCTCTGTACCCGGCTCACAGTCACCTTTTATCGGCTGAAGTCAACCGAGATAAGTATATATCATTATAGTATTTACAACACACAGCATGGTTTATTTTTAAGGGGGGGGGGGGCAACCCTCAGATGGGGTAGGTCCTGACCCCCCCCCCCCGCCCCGCGATTTCCACTTATAAAGGCAGCATGAAGGACCCACATCCTACATAAAGACTAGACCCACATTGGTAGAATGTCTAACGATTTTGGCTTGTAAAAATCACAGGCTCCATCACATAAACTATTTGCAAAAACAGTGATATGTACAAAGAGTACATTTTAGAAATATTGTAACAGAAATAAAAGCTCAATATCAACTCCTGACCACTCTCTTTCACTTTACACTTGGATGTAGCAGCAGACAGCTCTGCTCCAGTAATGACCAGGTTGATAATGCTCTGACGGAGGCGGCCCTTTTTTAAATTGAGCAATCATGGCTCATGTTTGTTGACAGCATACAGTTACATTGACCTCACTGATGAGTGGACTGAACACAAACAGCCACTGTGAGCATTGGGGTTACTAACCAGCCGATGAGTCAGAAATGTCAGTGTGTGACTGGAACACAGCTGAGTAAAAACAGTAGGGAATATGGCCCTTTTGTCACCTTTGGATAGACAGCCATAGCTTTACAGAAGAGGTTTAGCACAGTACAGAGTTGTAGCTTTTACCAGAAAAACAAATCCTACAGCAGAGCCAGTACAAACGATGTCTTCTAGAAAGATTGTCAGTGAAGCCAAAATGAATACTGAGACTTCTCCAACTCTCCTCGACTGACAGATCAAAACCATTTGTCATGTCCTGCAGCGTTGCAGCCTTTTCATGCTACAGATGCAGTCCAGTCAAACAACAGTTTGAAGCTGTAAAGCACAGTTTCTGAGGCAGTCCTCTGCACCAGTTTGACCATCATCAAGAGACCACTTAGCAGAGAGATTTGGGTCGAACCTTTGGGAAAAGCTGGGGGGGGAAAAAATTAAAAAAAACATTAACATTCATGTTTATTGCAAAATAGCCTCAGTAAGGAACTCGTTTTGGTGGAACATGTGTACGTTCAAAAGTAGTTTTAGTCGTGCAACAGAAAACTCAGATTGGACAGATAGTCTAGCTAGCTGTCTGGATTTACCCTGCAGAGATCTGAGGAGCAGTTAACCATAGTCCTCAGAAATCCACCAGAGTTTAGAACACCAACACAAAGAAAGCCCAAGGCAACAGATAATCCGGCCTTAATGAGCATGTGTAATGTCGGCAACTGAGCAATCCCGGAAGTGGAACGTTGTGGATATAGACTAAGACTGACTCAACTTTCGGAGAAACGCAACCCGACGTCACGCTGCGGTGGCCAATCATGTAACCTGAGACCAGACTAGTCAGTGTGTTTTGAGGCGGCGTACAGGAAACAGGAAACATCACTGCCTCTATCACTGCCACAAGAAAGTTTTAATACACTGTGAGTGGGAAAAAAATGCCCAAGCACTGGACTGCCTGGGAGTTTGTGTAACAGCTGAATGTTTCCTGCAACAACAAAGCACACGCTATGTCTCACTCTTCTCTTTTCTTTCTCTCTCTCCTGTGAAATTAAGCTGCCTTCAAGTGCGGTCGGAAAAGTCGAGATCTATAAACGATTTGACGTACAACAGTAGTCGTGAAATACAAAGTCTACTTGTGCTACATTGGGGGGGTTAAAGAACACAACAGGACATCACACAAATGGGCTGTTTGTTAATTGACAACCCTGCAGGAATTCTTTGGCGAAATTGCTATCTTACCCCAAAGTAGTTGTTTGGAACTAAGCCCTCCCTGCCGCAGAGCGAGGCCCACCACCAGTCCGAGCCTTCAGCTTTCTGCAGGATGGTGACCATGTCTCCCTCTCTGAAGCTCAGCTCGTCAGCTGCCTGAGCCGGGTAGCTCCACAAAGCATACAGCACCCCGCTGTTCTCCATCCCCATGGCAACCTCCACACCTGGTGTTACAAACAAGACAGTAACTTAAGTGGAAACTTTTGGTGAGTTTTGGCACTTTTCAGTTAGAATTCGCCACGTTACAGAGCCAGACAAGACATTCTCACGTCAAGTTCATTTTTATACATCACAGCGTGTGTGTGCATCTATTCCCTTAAGTTATTTTGAATGACAATATTGGCCAAGAGCCATACATGTAAACTTGAGTTTTACGATGGGTATTTCAGCATCAGCTACATCATGTGCATGTGTGCGAGTTACTGATGGAAGACTAAGCTCAAACCCATCACATTTAACATTTAAAACAGCTAAAAGAGCAAAGGTCAGAGCAACTGTCAAATGGTGTCATTTTATGATTCATTCTATTATGTTTGACTTTTAGCATTTAATAGGACAGTGTCATAGGGTGTGTGCATGTTTGTGTGTGTGTGTTGGCGTAATGCCTCACCTCTAAGGAAGTTCTCACATTCCTCAAACCCGACAGCGTAAGGATCACACTTCTGGGAGGCGGTAGCGCCGTCGCTCTCCGTCATGGCCATGACAGCAGCTCCGTTCCTCACCAGAAACTCACACAGAGGACGGTCGTTACACGAGGCTGCACAATGCAGCGGCGTCCTGGGGGCCAAACAACAGCAGTTAACACATGTAGGAGTACCGGCGATTTTTTATCATCGTCGCAATATCAAGTGCCGCAATATCAAGTGCCGCAATAAACCCATCGTATCGACATATGGCGTAAGAAAATGTAACTGTCATTCTTTTTAGTGCTGCCTTTTATATTCCATTCAATGTAGTAGTGTCATTATCATGATATTCAACAACGTTATTGCATATTTTCCTCATATGGTGCAGCCTTAACTAACGCCACAATGTTTTTTATTATTTTATTTGCCTAACTCAGTGGTTCCATGACAACGACGCTAAATATGAATACATGATGGATGCTGCACTGCTAGCAAAACATGGACAGGTCTGTGAAAGGACTGCCATGTTTAGCGTAAAGCAGACGATGAAGCGACACCAAACACCTCAACTACCACAACAAAGGCAAAAAAAAATATGTTGTGGTGACCACAATTCGATCTACAAAATGAAAATATTGTTATCTACAAAACGGGGGTCCTGCGGAAAAAGTTTGGAAACCACTGGCTTAACTTAACATGGCACCATTTATGTACTGAATTACACAAAACCTTCAGAGGAGGCCAAAGACAATGAGGGAGGCATTGGTGGAAGAAGATACTTTACTAAAGTAAAAGTACTAAAAACACATTATACTACAAGTAAAAGCCCTGCATTTCAAACCATTACTTAAGTAAAAGTATCTAAATATTATCAGCAGAGGTGGGACAAAGTCATTGTTATGCAAGTCACAAGTAAGTCTCAAGTCTTTGCCCTCGAGTCCCGAGTCAAGTCGAGTCAAAGATGAGGCAAGTCCCGAGTCGAGTCACAAGTCAAAGCCAACAAGTCTCAAGTCGAGTCCAAAGTCCTACCATTTTAGTTTCGAGTCATTTCAAGTTCCTCTTACCACAGAAATAAAATTTATACAAATCATGTATGTCTGTAAGATTTGTATTTATTTAAACCTCTTTTTATACAATGACATTAATCAAATAAGGGCCTGCATGTTTTGCAAATTGCAACTCTTTTTTTGTCGACTACCTCATAATTTTTATAGCCAAACGAAACTATCTTCGGTATCATTTTGCCAACTGGCGCGTTGTTGCTTGTGCTTCATTGGTTGTCTTGCAATGTGCCTGCTTAGATGCTGTCGATTCAAAACAACGTGGGATTACAGTGATTGGCAGGCAGCGCGCGTGCTCTCTGCATGCATACAGGTGGCGCACATTTTTTTCACAGATGCAGATAAACAGAGCGGCGCGGCCGTGTGAACATTTTCTTCCCCAGTTTTCATGGGAAGTAGCAAGTCTTCTCGAGTCAAAAGGCGCAAGTCCAAGTGAAGTCACGAGTCATTGATGTTAAAGTCCAAGTCGAGTTGCAAGTCTTGTACATTTTGTCGAGTCGAGTCTGAAGTCATCAAATTCATGACTCGAGTCTGACTCGAGTCCAAGTCACATGACTCGAGTCCACACCTCTGATTATCAGCAAAATGTACTTAAAGTATCAAAAGTAAAAGTCCTGCAGTAAAATGTGCCCTGTGTATGGTGTTTGATGGTTCTGGATTCAAATTCCTGCATTAATGTGAATGTTGCATTTGACTGCTGTTGTTATTTAAAGGCAATGTGCTCGGCGTTCAGCACAATAAAATAACAGCAGGCAAATATTATGCTAAATATTATTCTATGTAAAGATATAGTGGAATAATGGCGCCCTGAGCAGAGAGTAAAGTCTGTGTGGGATGGCGCGCTCTGGTGGGCTACCTCGTGCTGTTGCCTCATTGTTTTTGTTCATTTTGTGTGGTTGTATGTGGCTTCTAATGAACTTTTGGCGTTTTTATCCCAACACGGTGCTGTTTTTACTGTTTTTACTGAGAGGACTGCTTGTGATCCCAATTGTTTGGCTTGTATGCCACTCCACACCAGCGGGCCGGGGCACTATGCCGACCGTGCTCCTGAGCTACACACGGGACCAGCTCCTGCTTCTGTGGCCCAGTCACACGCCTGCCCCTCAGCTACCGAGGGAGCTGCCCGAAGTCCGATTGCAGAGGTTGCAGCAAATGAGTTGAATAATTTTTTCTGTAGATTCGAAAAACAAGAGACTTCTCTCAAGAGCAAAAAGCAGCTCTAGATGGTGTACCTGCATTGAACTCTGTGAAAATCTCCATTGACCAGCATGTTGTGGAAAGACTTTTTTCATGTATCTGCCCCAGGAAGGCCTCTGGACCGGATGGCATCTCTGGGCGCCTATTGAAATCTTGCAGCAAAGAGCTGGCAGAGGCATGGTGCCCCATCTTCCAGAAGTCTCTAGACATTCACTCTGTTCCCTCCATCTGGAAAAACTCTACTATTATTCCAGTACCTAAAAAAGCAAGCTGCAAAGACAATAATGACTACTGTCCTGTAGCACTTGTGATGACATGTTTTGAGAAAATGATCATACATTTCTTGAAAACAGAGGTCAGTTGTCTTTTAGATCCCTTTCAGTTTGCATATAAGAGTAACTGAAGCACAGATGACCCTATCATTGCTGTGACACATAGTATTAACAGACATCTAGAGGATTCTACCTCATACGCACGCCTCCTATTCATTGATTTTAGCTCAGCTTTTAATACGCTGCAACCACATCTGTTAATTAAGAGGCTGAATGATTTTAAAGTACACCCCCTTATTATCAAATGGTATCATTCATTCTTAACCAATTGTAGACAGCAGGTCAGCGTTAATGGGACTCTATCTGAACCTAAAATGTTGAGCACAGAAGCCCCCCAGGGCTGTGTCAGCTCACCTGTCCTTTTCACTTTATACACAGAGTGTAGAAGTTTTTATCCAAATAATCATGTAATAAAATTTTCTGACGACACTGCAATTTTATTAGACCAACAACCAATCAGAGCAACGGAGTATGCTTCTTAGCGACCATCGGGGCCAGCTGATAAATTAAACTTTTGCCGAGTCCTCTCTTTTTTATATTTATTTTATTATTTATTTTGAGTAATGTTTAACTAATGCATTGCATGACACCAAGTTGGGTTTTATACACCATCAGGACCATAGTACGGTCTGTTGTATGGTAGTGTACAGTATCTGTTTTTTGTACATGCTGTGTTTATTTGTTTTTACTATGGCTTGGGTTAAGTGCCCAAGACAAATTTCCCACGATGTGGGACAATAAAGTTAATCTTGAATCTTGAATCTTGTGTTGTAATCTGAGTTTCTCTGTTCTTTGTTTCGAACGCCGGCCCGGCCGCATTTGCATGTGAGTGCACGTGGCCACAAAAAGACGTAGGTATGTCACGTATTGGAGAATGATCTGTGAGAGCCATAGAGAGGCAATCTTAGTCGCTGTTTTTTTCAGTATTTCCAGTACAGCCTATTTAAGTTTATTTATTTATTTTTTTTAGATTATTTTGTGGGCATTTCTGCCTTTAATCATCAGCACAGCTTAGATATGCAAGGGTAGAGAGAGGGGGAAGACATGCAGAAAATTGCCACAGGTTGGTTTCAAACCCTGGGCCCCTGCATCAAGGAATAAACCTCTACACATGGGTGCGCGCTCTACCAACTGAGCTACCCGGGCCCCACCTTTAAGGTTGTTCTAATCTGAACTTGTTTATATTCTGTTGGCTAGTTTAATCTACAGCAATACATCATATTCTATAAAATCATCAGGTGTGTAGCCTCGCTGTCCTGTGAGAACCGTGTATCTGTAAAAACTTTTCATGGTGTGAGAAACACAGCCCTGTTTTCAGCTTTGTGACAATGCATTTTCTTAGCCTGGCTCTGCCCTACTACGTACTTCCGCTCAATTTTCATTGTCCTTCAGTTTTCTCCGGCCAAATATTTGGCAGTCCAATCAGCGAACAGAGGGAGTGGCTGAGAACGATGACGTTGAGGTTGTGACGTGCGCTAGTTTGAGTTATAGTTCCGTAATGGCGGCGGAGAAAGATGCGGTCCGTTGTGGCAATGCTGCTGAATATCCAGAAGTTAAAGCCAGAGCAAGAACAATCTTTGCTGAGTTTTGTTGGTGGCCATGATGTTGTAGCCCTCCTCCCCACGGGGTTCGGGAAAAGTTACATTTTCCAGCTCGCTCCGTTAGTGGTGAAGGAGTTGGCTAAGGCTAACGCTAGCGATGCTAAGCCGATAGTTGTTGTCGTCTCCCCTCTCTTGTTAGCCTGGTCCTACCAGACAGTACGTAGGAGGGCGGAGCCAGGCTACCAGAGTGGCTCTGGGCAGATCCAATAGTTTTAAACTTCAACAGAGTACCCACCTTCAAGGAAGTTAACACTTGTCAATGGAGAGTGGCCAGACTCTCTGTACAAATGAATTATACGAGAGTCTGGTAGGACCAGGCTAGCATTTTCTAGGTGATCCGAGATTATTTTAAAAGACTTTATTTAGCTTAAGAAGGAGGAGAACTTTCTCAACACTTCATCTTTCAGTTTATCACAAACATTCAAAATCCAAATCACCATATTTGGAGATACATGGTTTTAGGGCAAAAATATTGTAGAAGCAGATATTTACCAGCCGTGGCTGTCTGGTGCGCTGACATTGGCTCCAATGCGAACCAGGAAGTCCACCACATTGTAATGGCCGCCGCAGATGGCATTGTGTAGGGCAGTGATGCCTTCATCATTGGGTTGGCTGGGGTCGTTCATCTATGAATCAGAATCAAAACAAATACTTTATTCATCCTCTCAGGGGAATTGTTTAGTTGCAGTTGCTCACAGTCAACTTCAAAGTAAAAATAAGAATAAGAAAAGAGCTAGTCAATAAGTGTATAAAGTAACAAAGTAGTCTCGCATTGCCAGACCGTCCTCCACAGCGAGGAGGAGGGTCTGGCTAGTCCATACAGCATCATGGGAGAAAAATGTGCTCTGGTTTATTGACATTTCTTTAAACCAATCACAATCGTCTTGGGCGATGCTAGGCGCCGGACGGAGCCCCGGTGCCTCTGCAAAATAGCCTTGAGAAAGAACTTGTTTTGGTGGAACGTGTACATTCAAAAGTAGTTTTAGTCGTGCAACAGAAAACTCAGATTACACAGATAGTCTAGCTAGCTGTCTGGATTTACCCTGCAGAGATCTGAGGAGCAGTTAACCATAGTCCTCAGAAATCCACCGGAGTTTAGAACGCCAAAACAAAGTAAGAGGAAGGTAACGGACATCCGGCCAAAAATGAGGGACATACGGAGCAATCCCGGAAGTGGAACGTCATGGATATAGACTAAACATAAAGTTACATAAAGTTACATAGCTACAGTGCAGTCCAGTCCAGTTTTGCAACGCTAAGAGTGCAACACTCAGAGGAAGGAGTTATATAGAAAGATATGTTACACAGAGTGGATTCATCATTAATTATGTTACAAGCATTTCTGTTCTCAGATATTCTTACACTGTTACATAATCAAGGAAGTGTGTGATGTTAAATGAATATGATTCTCTGTCTATGTCTATTGTAACTGGCTTATCCACTTAATCCTTCTTCCCAAACTACTGTCAGGATCACCTTGAGCCAGCTCTTAACCCCTAAAATGGAAGCTGTTGTAAGTGCATGAGCAACTTCCAGACCAATGTATTTCTGATGGAAGAAGCAGCAGCAGGGATGTGTTAAATAAAGGAAAGCAGGCTCAGCAAACCTTCCCAGAGGGAATGAAAGGTAAATATGTTATATAATACATTTTTCAGTGATTCCTAAAGTCTGAATCCATAACTGGAGCACCAGCTTTGGCACTACACTTTACTGTCTCAGCAGAGTTTGCAGTTTTGTGCACTATATCGGAGAGCTGCAGCAGGAGAAGTTAACAATACCTGATGATACATGAACATGATACACCAGGAAAAAAAACAGGTAGGTATACTCCTCTACTGGCTATGGGGAATTGGCTATTTTTAGCAGGTTCACCGACAGGGTTCAAAATTAAGTTTTTTGTCCACCAATCAAACGACCAGCCACTCAATAGATTACCATTGTTTGTTTGGCTGGTGGGTGAAGCAAATCTACCAGCCACTTCTATATATTTTACCAGCATTTGGCTGGTAGATGGTGCTAATTCTTTTGTTTACCGGTGTTTAAAAAACTCGCATATACACGCACATTTTGGTGGAAAAAGGGTATTAGTTCAGACTGAGAATGCACATCACATGTCAACCAGTCAGTGTAACATTTATTTCATTTGTAAAGGATAACATAACATGGATTTTGGACATTTTCTGCTTTCGCTCTGTTTTGCTGGAAACGGATATGATGTAGTTGGAGTTGGCAGTACTGTAGAAACAGAAAATATTGAGGTGAACAATTGGTAAAAAAACAAATATAAAAAATATCGATATTGATTGGTCCCAGCTTCCCAGCCTGTGGTTTAAAAGGCCAGCTTCTCCCAGTTCCCACGGACACTCCTCTCTTTACTCCCAGCAGGAATTGCCTTTGTGAAAATGTTCATTCATATACTGTACCAGCCCAGTTTCGGTAGAGGTGGGTAGCATTTCGATTTAACCCTTTTTTTTTCTCCAGTTTTTTTTTTTTATTTGGTTGGTGAATTATCTTTTGGTTTCTCTTATTTTGGATAGGTAAGTTTAGGTTGTTGCACTTAGTTCCTGTTCTTTATTGTTTTGCTGTTAACCCAGAAGCCTGAAATGGAAGTGGGAGTCTCATACTTCCCCTACAGGCTTGTAACAATTTCCCAAAAATGAATTACAAAACTCTTTTTATAAGAAAAGGGGTAAATCTGGGGAACAATGTAACCAAAAGGACAAATGAAACGTGCATTATTGCCTTTATTCAATGAGTTAATTCATCTTTATCTTTTAATAAATCTTTATCCTCAACAGATTTTATATAACTCATCTTTACATATTGGATTTGTTTTGGGCAGATTTCTTTGAATCAATTTCACCCTTGTTGTTTAAATATTTTATGATGTTGCTTCCCTTACTGAATCAAAGCTTCATGTTTACTAAAATAAAAATGATTGGTGCAATGTGTTGAGTATTTTAGGTCAATTACTATTACTAGTAAGTAGTAGTAGTTTAGCTGCAGTTGTACAAAGTAGTTGCAGTGACAGTATATATATATATATAAAGGGGCGCTGCCCCATCTTAGTCAATTAGTCAAATGTTTTTTTCTTAGTTGACTAAGATTTTCGTTGATTAGTCATCTTTGATGCTTATTCACGCTGAATGATTTATTTCCGAGAAACTTATGAGCACATCTCCGGTAAACACAGGGTTTAAAGTGCTGCTTTTGCATATTTTTTTGTGTGGAGAAACTCAACTTTACAAATGGTAAATGGACTGCATTTATATTGTGCTTTTCTAGTCTTAACGACCGCTCAAAGCTGTCAGATCTGGCGATTAAATCAACGAATCCATTAGTCGAAAAAATCATATACTGTAGATCACATAGAGTGTCAGTACACACACACACACACACACACACACACACACACACACACACACACACACACACACACACACACACACACCTCTTGCACGGCCCGCTGCACTATCTCCAGTTCTCCGACCAGCGCTCCGTCCAGCAGCAGGACCAGCGGGCTGAGTCGCGCTCGCCTCCCAGAAGATTTCTGCTCCCGCTTGGACCGCCGCAGGATGGAATGGTAGCTCTGGAGGGACAAACAGGATGCCAGCTTGAATAAAGAAAAAACACTTGACTAGAGAGATTGTAGTCCAACACAGCAATATAAAAATCTGAAATTAGCTGTTTTACAATGAGAACTGTTGCCAGATAATGTCAGGGTTTTTCCTGCATAGAGGGATTTTTGGCGCCCCCCCAAAGAGGTTTTAGCCAGCCCAAAAAGAAAATCACCAGCACCAAAATGATAAGAATTGAGAATAAAAATAGCAATTCAAATTCTCTCTAAATGTGTTTAAGAGCAATTTACCAAACAACTGTTAAACAAGCAGAACATTAACTTGAATATGAGAGCTAATCCCAATTTTATCTTCAGAATCAGGCTGTACCGGTCACTTCTGGTGATTTATTTAAAGTGACTATATGTAACTGTTTAATGTTTCTGAAGCTCTGTCATTTTTCATACAAGGGTCTTAAATAACCTGTAACAGCAAATGAGACTAACAGTGAAAAGAACGCTATTTTTATATAGTTTTTATTAAAGGACAATTTCGGAACAAAAATTAACCTAGGGGTTAATAACATATGTGTCCCGAGTCGACCATTCTCTGGGATATGTTTTCATGCTAATCGAATGTGTCTGTAGCTTGAAACAAGCTACCGCAGAGCGGTGATTAGCTTGTAACGCTAGTAGTCGGGGCAGAGGGTAAATCACTATTTCTACACCACTAACAAGGCTCAAAATAGCACCACACTTCAACGGTAGCATAATGAGGGTCCCCCACAAACCGAAGCACTTTGTAAGTGTATATGTGTTTATTATAAAGATAGATTATAAAGACAGTATGTTTACATGCGGGCGCCATCTTGGAAAACAGTCATGACCAGTCGAACCAGAACGCAGTGTTTGAGCTATGTTACTAGTTACTGGTTGCACGGCGTTTGTCGTTCGACTGGTCATGGCTGTTTTCCAAGATGGCATCCGCATGTAAACATGAACGCTACTGTCTTTATAATCTATCTTTTTAATAAACTGTCTGTACACTTACAAAGTTCTCAATGCTTCGGTTTACATGTAGGGACCCTCATTATGCTACCGTTGAAGTGTGGTGCTATATGCCAACCCAACGGCCCATCCTGAAAAACCTTGAATAACAGTGGTACAGTGGTAACATAAAGAATTCACCTTTACAGTGCGTTAAATGCATCATAATTAATGATTAATGCTTAATGTGGCTTTATCACGTTTTCAACCAATCTAAAAGCAATTCTTTTGACAGTTTGACACATTTCTGCTTGTCCAGTTGCTCAACGCCCATTCCTTACTCTGAGATCATTGAGCATGGTGGGTGTAGGTAGAGGCGCAGGAGGTGTAGCGAAGTCCTCTCCGTCTGAGGAGCTGCTGCTCTCGCTACCTGGCTTCCTGCGAAAAAGCTTGTTGATGAGACTTTTGTACTGGTTGGGCTGGTAGAGGGAGGCCCTCTTCAGGGGCTGGGACTGGTCCACGGAGCCCCGTCTCTTCAGGGCCCGGGGGATCTCTGCCCGCAGGCGGAGCAACTCCTCCAGGTCCGGGATGTCCTGGCTCTGGGCCTCGGGCCCCACCACCGGCTGCAGCCTGGTGGGGCTGAGGGGCCGGGGGGCACCCTCACTGCTGCCCTCTGGCATGCTGGGATTCTCCGAAATCACAGGCATGTGATGAACATTGACCAGCCGCTCTAACTCTGCCTCTATATCGCCTGAGTTCAGCACTGCAGAGACGGATACCAAAGCACATTTTGAACACAATGTTACAAAGATCCTGTAAGCATAGAGAGTACGTGTGCAGATGTTAAATATTAGGGATGTACTGATGCATCGTGAATTAGTTAGAAAACAACATAAATGTGTTAAGATTACAACCGGCTAAGAAAAAAACGGCCTAGGGTGTTTGACTTCAGACGTCACTACATGTTCTTAGTTTGTTTATTTAAAAAGATTTTTTTCTGTTTATTTAGTTATGGGATTTGTTTTAAAAATCAAAAAAATAAAATGATCCGTGAGTAACCATATGGTTACATCTCTCATTAAATCACTCATTAAATGTGTTTTACCGTCAGCGTATACGGCTGGCTGTCTCAGCTCGGGTGGCTGTTGCAGTGGTTGTTGGGGAACAGTTTGGTGGAAGAATTCCCTCGGGATGGGTACAGGTGGTTGGTACAAGGCCATGCCCCCTTCTCCTCCCAGGACTCTGGACATGGCTCCCCAGTGGGGGTTTTGGAGGCGCATGATGACGGAGAGAGGGATGGGCTTGCGCTGGCGGGACTGAGCAGAAGTTGGGGGAATGGAAATACGGGAGATGATGGGCTGAGGGGGGTAAGGGGAGGAAACATCTGGAGGAACTGCTATACGAGTGTTACGGGGCAGAGAACCTTGGGGAAATGTGAGAGATGGAGAACGAGGATCCTGGAAAGGAAAGAAAAAAAAAAAGAGGGTTACATTCAGGTGACTGTATAAGTGTCTCATAGGACCAAATAACAGATAATTATGACTCTGCAGCTCTATGGAGCTTTTAAGCCTTTTTTAGCTTATTGTTTTGATTTTACGCCATTTCTTTCTAGGTTTCATCATCAACCTACCTGCTCAGCACTAAAGGGTGAAACATAATAATATTACTATTATTAATAACAATAATTAATTGAGCCAAAATCACACTTTACTCAGATCCATCAGTTAGACAATGTGTCAGGTAGACAAAGGGCTGATGGGCGATTCCCATGGTCCCGTTTTGATTACATTTCCGATTAGGCAAGTACCCTGGAAATTCAGCGTTCTCGCAAGAGCCCAATTTGAATTTGCTCAGCGAGTCACTCTGGCATTGAGTAACGATGCTCATTAACTATGCCCTTATAGCCGAGCTGCACCAATCACATCGGTGTATCTGATATAGGTGGGCCAGAGGCGAGCTAAACAGATGACGACAGCGCTGCGACGTCAAAGTCATTAGTAAACATTGCAAGGACGGCTATGGATGAACACCAGTTGTTTGAAACGGCTTTGGCCGCTACAATGAACGAGTTAGACTTGGCTTTTTTATCTAAAAGAGGAACAGAAGACGGTGCTCGAATCGTTCCTTTGCAAGAAGGACGTTTTTGCTGTTTTGCCGACCGGATACGGCAAGAGTTTAATCTACCAGTTAGCTCCGCTGGTAGCTAAGCGTATGGGTACGCTCTAGATACGTTACCCCATGTATTGTTGTGATTGGTCGTAGTGTTATCCAGTTGCGTGCAGTGAGATTTTCAAATGCATGCTTAGTACCGCCCCTCTAGTTGGGCCATTTTCATTACTCATTGCTAGACCCTTAATCTTTCAGATTTGGGTCTGGATTTCCAGGCTATTAGGCAAGGGAAATTTCAGCTACAATACCAATTTTGCTTGGATGTAAAAGAGATTCTCAGAGAACGAATGCTTGGAATTGTACAAGCAAGAAGCAACCCTCAGATATTTTTTCATGGTGCACCAGGTTAACGTTTACATTAAGAATTGATCCCCAAAAACGGCGTCAATTCACCACAACAATGGTGAAAAGGCATATATTAAAAGATAGATGTCTGGATTTTATTAACAGGGTTTACCAGGTTTCCACAGGTTAAAGTTAAGACCTTTTCGAATGAAATTTAATACCAACTTCATGGCCATACTTGCAAAAGTATATAGGATGTTACAGAATTACAGAAAGGATTTGAGGCTATAAAAATAGTTATTTACCAAGTACTTTAATTTAATACAACATTTCATTATAGTACATGCATGCTATGTGACGAAACAATGGTTATTTAATCCTATGAAAGGACAATACAAATTTAAAACCTTTGTGAACTAAATGTAGGACTTTTTAAAGAAATGTACGACTTGTAAGTCCTTATTTTTGGGGTATTAAATTTAATATGTTTATAAAAGACTTTTAAGACCCTGCGGGACCCCTGATTAATCAATATCAGATCCCTCAAACAAAGATCGATTTTAACTAGAGAATCGATTATTTTCAGTCAGCCCTATAGACTGTGTATCACACCGCTTTCAGCAGTTTTTATGTTTTTTTTTTGTCCCATAGAGACATGCTGTGATTGAGTTTTTGAATTCATGAGGCTAGTGAAACTCCCAACCCAGCACACAGTCTGTTACCCTGATCTTATCTGTGGAGACCAATGTAAGGTAACTTGCAGTAACTCAGATTCTGCGGATGTCTGTAGCTTCTTAAGAACTCGAGGGAGTGGCTTTGGGCTATCACAGAAGCCAAACAACTAAATCTCTCACAGTACCTGACTGAAAGTCTCTCTGTCTCTCACCCACCTTTTTGGGGCTTGGGGCCGGAGGAGGGCCATCCAGGTTGGATTCTCTCCAGCTGCTGTTTGGCACAGACGGCCGTAGCCACTCTGTCTCTGTAACAGGAAAGTGTTGAGTTAGAAAACACATACAGTAGCAGTGCTCCTCAGGTCTTCTTCCCAAATGGTTTGTCCTGGACTCATTTTACAATTTCACAGGTTTTTTTTACAACATAAAAGTTGAGAAAGTAGCAGAAATCGACCAACTGTCATAGGCGTGGTGAGGTTTCTTCTCGTAGGACACGTCCAGATTTGTCTCATTCCATTTGCCAGAGCTCTTTTGTTGCTGCACACCCTCATCTGGGGTGAGGGAGATTAAGATAGATTAAGAGAGAGAGAGAGAGAGAGAGAGAGAGAGAGAGAGAGAGAGAGAGAGAGAGAGAGAGAGAGAGAGCAAATAAGGTCACAAGAAACAAAAAAACAGAGGGCCAGAAAGATGGAGAAAATTACAAAAGCTTCAGTATTGCATTACTTTACAGGCCAGTATTTCTCCAAGACTTTTTATTTGTGGCAGTGATGAATCTCCGAAAGAGCACTGTGACTTTAAACCCAGAGTGAGGCAATTCTTTTAGTGGGTTGGCTGGTCTATTTTTGTTTAGATGTTCAAAAATATTTTCTTTGACCGACTGGAGAGACTATACTGTATATCTCCAAACAACATTGGCAGCATTTCCTTTTTGTTTTTGCCAAAGTTCAGTTACACCAAAAGTCAGCTTCTGTTTGAGCTTCAGTTTGAGGTTCATTAAGATAACAGCAGACTTACTGGTAGTTATTATTACTACTACTACTGTGATAGGCAGCATTGCTGACCCTGCTCCCCTGACGTGCAGTATCTAAATATGGTGTTTAACAATACAAAAACCTGATTGATCACCAAATTAGAAAAGATCCACACTGACTATGAGTAGCTGTGGTATAACAATGAGGGACGGCTCAGAATTTCAGGTTCAGGTGGCTCATTTTCATCCCGTTGACTTAGTAGTACCAGCTTCATGCTGAAACAGCACTTCAATGACATCTGTACCTGAAACATTTACCCCAAGACAAGACTTTTTTGAAACATAACAATGCTGGTCATATTGTAAATATAACTGTTTCTTTTATATACAGACATGTTCATCTTTCAGGTTTCACAGCTTGCCTGTGATTCAGGGGCGGAGCCAGACGTTGTAAACATTCGTGGCTCAGCCCAAACCTAGGGGGGGTCCGGGGGAATGCTCCATTTACAGCAGCTATATGCACTATTTTTCAAGCCATTTGATAATAGAATGCCTAAAAATCTGTACAACATGCTGTTTTGTATTCTGAAACCAGAACACAACTAATGTTGAGGATGACTCATTTTTACTCCTGCATTACTGATCTTTTTTTTTTTTAAGCTTATTTTTTGGGCATTTTTAGGCCTTTATTGACAGGACAGCTGAAATCATGAAAGGGGAGAGAGAGGGGGAATGACATGCAGCAAAGGGCCGCAGGTCGGAGTCGAACCCAGGCCCGCTGCTGAGCTATCCGGGCGCCCAGGTTCACTGATCTTGAAACCTATCTTAAGTAGAGTTCACAGAATGAACGGCGATATTTCATCAGTAATAGAACTTTTGCTCCGTTAAATTTGCTGCTCCGGTCAGACTGAGGGGAAATGAGTAGTTGAAGTTATTTTGAAAGCCTAAAACATTTGGGTCTGGAATATACAGTGTGTGTATATATATATATATATATATATATATATATATATATATATATATATATATATATCTATTTCTATTGGTTTTCAGTTGGCCCACAACTTCCGTCTAACTGTTTTAACTCTAGTCACTTACCAGGTTGCCTGAAACCGCCAAAGTTGCGAGGCAGCGTATTGGATATTAGGTGATTGAAAGACACAGGAGAGAGGCTTCTGTCGGAGCGAGGCGACCTGCGACCCATCTGGCTGCTGTCGTACGGGCTCAGCAGGTTGGAGGCCGGGAGGCCCGAGGCGGACCTAGGTGGCTGCTCAAAGGAAGCAGCTGTGGGGTTCGGAGAAGGGCTTCTATCCTTGTAACTGATGGAGACTTGTGGGCTCCTTTCGTAACTAGAGGGGGAGTAACGCCTCGGGGTATGAGGCGACAGTTTGGGGCTCTGCTGCCCCAATAAGAAGCTGTCAGATCCAGTTGGAGGAAGTGGAGAGTGGGCCTCCCTCTGGATCTTGGAAGATGAGCCGGTGGAGAAGACCGGAGCGGAGGTGGTTTTATTGCTGGAGAAAGCAGAGTCCATGGGATAAAAAGTGTTCGGGGAGAAAGGCATAGAGCTGGAGCTGCCATTACTGCTGCCAGCTGACTGTGTGGTAGTGAGGGAGGTGTTGGACAGCCTGGTGGACTGAGGCATCTCTCTGGAAACTGAAGAGCTGGTCTGAAGGGTAAAAAGTATCTGTTATAAGGAATTAAGGCTGCATCTAACGATTATTTTCATTGTCGAATAATCTGTTGATTATTCTCTTGATTAATCGATTGGTTTGGTCTATAAAATGTCAGAAAATGATGAAAAATGTGGATCAGTGTTTCCCAAAGCCCAAGATGACATCCTCAAATGTCTTGTTTTGTCCACAACTCAAAGATATTCAGTTTACTGTCACAGAGGAGAGAAGAAACTATGCAAATTTAAACCATGGAATCAGGTTTGTTTTCAACAAAAACCAATGAATCGATTATATGAAATAGTTGGCGATTAATTTAATAGTTAAAGCGATGAATCTTCGCAGCTTCATAAGGAATGTGCTGGGTAGTAAAAATGCACATTGTTTGATTTTAACAAGGATAAAACAACACTTATTTTCTTGGCATTCAACAACTGCTGCACCAACAGGTCTTTGACAGTCCGCCAATGGCTTACCCCCATTTTCCACCAGGAGCGTCTGCGTTGCGTTCCGGCTGTGCCACGGTTTCGTTCCGTCCTCCACCACGCGCCATACCACACCAGGAGTGTCGGAGCGTCTTATTGCCCGACTTGCAGATTATTTTGTCTCTACAAGTACTTTACAGAACAATCAGGTGTTTATTAAACTAGTATCTACTGCTGCGTTCCAGGCAATCCGTGTTTTCACAACCTTCTACCCGTGAAAGTGCCCTGGAACGACAAAGTCAAACCTGTAACTTACTACCCGTGAACTCGTACCAGATTGTTGTACCAGTTTTTGACGTCACTCACACATAAACAACAATGGCGACCCCTAGTCGCTATTATCAGCTAGCGCTAGCTAACGTCAACGTTAGGTAGCCGCTAGCTAGAAGGGTTTGTCGTGACTTTGCCTGGAACGCTACCAAGTCGTGAGTCGTGACTTGAAGTCGTAACTTACGGGCTACAAATTGTGTCTGGAACGCAGCATACCTTCCATTCCAAGCACTCCTGCAATTAAACTCCATGCCTTCTCTTTTCTGGCGTTGTTCTGATAAAAAAGATCTGTGATGTGTATTATGTTTTTCTAATCCAAGATGAATCTCTCATCGTCCGTAGTGTTGTAGAGAAGACTTTACGATATTGAGGGGGGTCTTTTGGTAAATTGACTTGATGCTCTCGCTTTGTCACATCCTGCCCGGGTGTCTGAACGGCCTGCGGCTCGCGTGAAAATAGACTTGGCGCGTATCTTTAGCGCACGCTTCTGGGACACATTGTGACACAGGTGGTGGAATATCAAGCGTTGCATTGACTTGAATGGGCGCGATGGCTCGCAGGAAAATAGGGGTAAGACTCATAGAATATGTTGTTGTATGTAACATAACTGTAACAAGGTGTTTAACTTTTACTGCCCAGTACAGTCGTAGATACACATTTATCTTAGAATATGGACATATACCCCAGGAACACATTTGAGCTAGTAAGAAAGAATGATGAAAGAAACTGGCTAATGGAAAACACAGATGCTAATGGCATGCTAGAGGCTAACTATGACAGGGTGCGGGATTTTTGCTCACTAAAAAGGGACACTCTGGAGAAAAAAAACTGCAACTGGAGGTTTGTGTATGTGTGTGTGTGTGTGTGTGTGTGTGTGTGTGTGTGTGTGTGTGTGTGTGTGTGTGTGTGTATGTGTGCGTACCTGAGACCCAGACTTGTTTTCGGAGGAGGCCTCCTTCAGCAGGGAGTTGAACTCTTTGGATAACTCATCCGCTGTAGCCAGCGACGCATTAAGGTCATCATTTATACTCTGGACTGAATACAAACCACACCACACATCCACCAAAATTAAATTCATGGCTGTCAACAATAGAGCAAACATTAGACAATGAAAAAGTAACCTTTACAATCCGACATCACACATACAAATAGAATTTGTACATACAAATGGAAAGAATCTGTAAAATAAAATATCTCAATTTAGCACAAGACTTGTAATAAGGTACTTTCCAATATCCACTCTCCTACCCTACCCTACTGGACTCAGTGTTAAGTGTTAACGATTATCTGGAAGAGGGTATAGAACATTGCAATAAAGTTTACAAAAAAAAGAAAGAATACAAACCACACCAAGCACCACAGACAATTAGCACAGGATATCACTCCCATGTGCATAAATATACACAGAGCCAAACAAAGACAAATCCAAGGGATGAGGAAACTCACACAGCATGCTTCTGCCAAAGCTCGTCTGAGAACTCATGGCTGGGAGGTAGCAGCGTTCGGCTCCTGAAAAAGAAAAACACACCACAGTTGTTAGGAGAAGAATCTCACACCACCTTTAACTGACAACTTTATTACAATCTCATAACACTGATTTCCCTTCAGCACTGTATGGGACACTGCATGTATTTTACCGTCAACAATAAAACGCAACACGCAACAAGATTGGTTCAAAACCGGCTCTGCTTTCTGCCCTCTAGGTTCCTCTCATTCCATTCGACTGAGCCTTTGACTCTTACTATGATGCAATAAAATTAAACTAGGAGTGTTTAACCCTACCCTCTCTCTCCTACTGCAGGCTCCCCGCTGTCTCAACCCTTTGGGCGCTTCGACAAAGCGCCAACTTTCTGTGAAAACAACCTGAACGCCCTTCATGCCCAAACAAGTTACAGTTTACTCAAACTGCAACAAAAACAATAAACACTTGCAGGTATGCTTCAAACGATTTATGTGACAGATCAGGTCACATAAATCACATCCCAGTACTTTGAGGCCCCTTTCAGAAAAACTGGTTGCTGCGTCTGTCCTGCTTGCTGACTCAACATTATTTGTGATGCCAGGTGTTCCAGCTTGACATATGACTGGTCCGTTTGATAGACAGGTGGAGTGCAGTACAGTCAAGTGGATGAGAGATTATTCCAATAGTCCAGACAGCTGTGTATGACAAAAGGTCAATAAATCAGGACTGGGTGCAAAAAACTATTCTTTCTTTCTTTGAAATTTTTTTTTCGAACATGTAAAAGAAAACAGAAAATCAGGTCATACAGAAAATAATAATATAGATAACATAGATACATCTTAACAAAACACTTGATTTTTACATGTCCGAAAAGGAGTGGGAAAAACTATACACTTATTTAATCACACCCCTGCTTCATAAGACATTGTTATATAATTAACAAACTTCCTCTATCATAATTTCTTTTCTTTACTTTTACCTATTTTTTTCCAAACTCTTCCATTTTTTCTTCTTTACTTACCAATGATCCTACAAAATACAATTTATTTCTCATATATTCATATCAATTGCATATTATATTTTCTTGCATTTTTATTTATTTTACCCAAAATGCTCATTTATATATGTTAGTATGAAAACTATAAATTCATTCAGAAATTCCAAAAAAATCTAAATAAAATAAAATGAAAAAGGGAAGCTGAGAATAAATCTAAATAAATAAACAAGTCTAACACACCTGTCACCCATTTACACTCCCGCCCCAGTTTATCTAATAATGACCATGCAAGTATGGTCTAACAGTCAGACAGAAAGTGAGGTCAGTCTCTGAGTCTGAGAAACAAGGACTCCATTGTCTCTCAGGCTACATTGACATTGCTACGTTTTGGTTAAAAATGAATCTCTTCTGCTACATTTCCCCCCTCTCATTCCACTTGCTCTGGCATTTCTGAGCCCCTAAACTTTTTGGACCATTTGGAAACCCTTCTGACCCGTTTTTGGTTTGGAATCTGCGTGGTTGTGTTGCAGTCTAAACGGCCGCAAACGGAGACCTTTGACAAGACTGACACTGACGCCAATGGTTCGCCACCAGATTGGATCTTATTGGTCACGACGTCTCGTTCTCTGTGACTAAGCTACTAACGGAATGTAAATGTAGCCTGAGGATTCAACCGCTAGGCCTGCTGTGTGATCACATTTCTGTGAGCTACTTTGGAACGTTTGCTACTTCAAAAACCAACCACAGCTGTGCTTAAACTTAAAACTGTACACCTTCAACTTGTTGAGTTTATAGTATTACAGAAATTACTCTGTAAGAAATGTATGTTTTATTGTTTTCTTGTACCACTATCCCTTAACATTCCTTGTTCTTCAGGTAGCGATACCACAGTTGTTGGAGGTTGTGCATTTTTTTTCAATTTCAAACTTCTTTAGTTGTATGTTGTTTATATCCTTCTTTAAAGCAGGATATGATACACAATGGCCACTGTAAGGCAGATTTGTAGTTGCATTAAAAGGTATTATTTCCCTTTCAATGGTGTTTCCTCCTGCTTAAACTCTTTGTGTTAAAGGGATAGCTCGGATGTTTTGAAGTGTGGTTGTATGAGCAACTTCTCCATAGTCAGTGTGTTAGCTACAGTAGACGGCGGTCGGCATGCCCCCAGTTTGGAGAAGCAGGCAGGGGTACCGACACGGTAGGAAAACAATGTCCTGCTGTGGACGGGGGCAGCAGCTAAACACAGTTTAGACACTTAAAAACATCTATATCAGTTTACTTGTAAGATACATTTAGAATATTTTCACTGCTTTACCTTCCTGTCAGACAGCCCTTTCCTTTTGGCACTACATTTCTTAAGACGCAGACATTCCGTATTCCCATGCATAAGCGCAACTGTGTTATGCCGTAGATCAGCTGTTTGGGACAGACTTTCAACAGTTTATGGAAGATGGCAGGGAGGGAGATTGTGAAAAAAGAGAGGAGGGAAACTTCTATGGAAAGGAAAGGATCCCTACAGAGCTAGACCTTTTTGTTAAGGAGTAAGATCCTTTTTGTTTAACATTAAACAGCTCTGAAATCGCTAATGGTTATTGGCATTGCCAAACCCACCCGACTCCATTTAAATAAACATTTTAGCATTGCAAAACAAACTTCACACATTGAAAGAAACAAATTAAAATTAAACCCTTAATTCATCCATTTACATGTGGAAATATGCAGGCTCTATACACGCTAAAATTACTGTTTATTTACATGGAGTCTGGTGAGTTGGTGATTTCGGAGCTGCTCTTGTTTAAAGCTATAGTGCGTAGTTTCTGTCTCCTCCATGAGGAATTCTAAGTAATGACAACAAAACTGTCGGCGCATCCACATGATACAAGCCTTCCGTCATCGCGTACCACCCCCCCCACCCCTCCTCCACGCAGTTGCTAGTAGCCAAGGAGTATATGGACGATTAAAAAAACATGATGGACTCTTCAGAAGAGGTCAATAATCTTCACTCCAGTTTATGAGCGGGAAAGTCACACAATCACAATCTTCTGAACATAGCCATACTGAGAAATATAGAGAGAGTTGTGTGGAGCTGAACGTCTTAATTAGCTTTGTATCAACTCATTTGGCAATGGCTTGAATGTAAAAGACGTTCATTAATATCAAAAAGTTATGCACTAAAGCTTTAAAGAACAAGGATCTTACTCTTTAACAAAAAGCTCTATCTCTGTAGGGATTTCCATAATGTTGTCAGACACTTAAAAGAATAATCAGAGCCTGTCAGTGGCAAAACAAACACTTTTAGTGGACGGAAACTGACAATGCACATTTGTGCTATAGGGTTACATTGCCGCCTGGTTTGCGACTGCTGGTTACAGTGTTCTCGCTCCATACTGGACCAATTTCAAAGATTTTTGTTCACATTAGTCACGTACACACCAATGCATGGTGAACTATGGTCCAGGTTAAAACAAACAGGAATTACCCTTTAAGCTTCTTTTTTAATTTGGGCATAAACAGAAATGTGGACGACAATTATCTTTGTTGCCACACCAGTTTGTTAACAAGCCTGATACAATAGGTGCACTTACACCTATAATGCACCTTTAAAACTAGACCAACCTCTGGATAAGCACAGCCAGATAATAGCACATTCCTCACCACTCCTCCCTGTGAGGCATTCACCTCTCTCTCACACACACACACACACACACACACACACACACACACACACACACACACACACACACACACACACACACAGTCTGAGACATTATCTCTGTCAAGAGCAGCTCACACAAAAATAGATTACACTCTCACTGACTCACAAAGGTCAGGTCACTCACTCACTCACTCACTCACTCACTCTCGACTCAACCCTTCCTGCCCGGCAATTCATTCACCCCACCCCTTCCCAGTTTTCTCCACTGATCTACGACAACTTTTACTGTGTTGGTGACTGTTTGGGTAACACTCTCAGTACACCATTAAAACTATATTTTATTTGATTTACTTTTAGATATTAATAGTACATATTATAAGACTTGAAGTTTATTTTTCTTTTTACTCAAGCGTTAGGTACTAAGAGAACATGTGTAGCAGCATGTTATTAAAATGAATAACTGTTATTGACTCACAGGATTATAGAGCTCGATCATAGACTTCGGTGGTAGCAGCTCGCTATAGCCATTCACTGCTGCGCTGAACATTTCCATGGTAAAAGCGATCTCCATCAATCAGAGACATCGCTGCTACGCGTAGGATTGTGGGTAGTGTAGTACTTCTCCATGTACTTCGTATTAAAACATGTTTTTCTTAAAACAAGGTTGATTTCATACAGACTTCTATCTTCTACAGGAGCAGAAACCTTTGTTTCCCAACCTCACAGCTCGTGGTCAGTCTACCTCGGATGGTTTAGACATTATGGCTAATTATTAAAAATCCTTATGGAGAAAATGAACGGGGTTTTACCTTCCAGAACCAAACTGCTGAGCTCTACAGAGGACATCGCGTAACTTCCCTTATGACTTTAAACTTTTTGTTCTATCATGTCCCACCATGTTGTGTTCTGTTGTCATTTAGATTGTGGATTTGCTTTTTGGTGGTATTGAGGTGATATACATTCTTTTAATAATTTCCTTGTTTTTGTTCTTGTTATCTTCACAGCCTGCGTTGGTAATTTGCATCTTATCTTCCTTTGCTTTTCTTATCAGCATGTTTCATTACTGTGCAAATAAGCTAATGTTAATTCAGCAGCCTTGGCTTGACTTTGTCAAATGAATGTTTCAACAAAGATGACATTTAGTAAATAAATGATTTTTAGGAACAGGCAACAGACGTGCAGTTATGAGATAGAGTATCAAGTGATGCAACTGTTACACCTTAAAGTACACACTCAGTAGAAAGCGGGTGCTCGTCTATTAGTGTTGGAACACAGAAACATGAATCATCTGACAATGTGGACAGACAGCTTGCGGCCACTGCAGCGCTGCATGTCCTCTGTTCCAGGCTTGCTGATCTGTTGCTGCACTTTGGTTGCTTTCTCAAGAGAACTTTCCTGGAAAACCAGGTCCTTTCCAGTGCTGTGATTACAACGTCAGCTAGTGCTGCTATTTTAACATACAAGAATTAGCTGTGGTAAAAGCCAAGATGAAAACCACAAGAGTACCGAGTACCGAACTCAGAAGAGTACCGAACTCAGAAACGTGGGAAGCAAAAGGGAGACAATAATCATTAGTTTTGCAGAATGCCGGGGTGTGTCTGACCAAGACTGTACGCGGCCCCTCCCTCTCCCTTTCCTTTTATGTCCTTCACCAGCAATTCCAGATTACGCATCTAACCGATTCTTTAGTTTCTGCTTGACTACACATTTCCACAGAGGCATACATTCATTCATTTCCTTCCCCTCCTGTTGGTTTCTCCTTCGTATCCTTCCTTCAGATCCCTGTCCTCTCTTGGCAGGGAACTCGGCTGAGACGGAATGATACAAAAAAAAATTCCTATGACACAACGAAGTGCTTTCCTTTGTGGCTTGCTTTCACTTTTCTTTGTAATGGAGTCCTAAAACCTAAATCTGTGTATGTCATCATGCAGAACAACATAAACAAAAAAATCACGTCCCACAGGAGAATTAACCTCCTGCCACTGATACACTCTCTCGCACAGCTTTAATTTAAAATACATGGAATATAAGTCCCTCAAAGGCAATTTGATGCCAGAAGTCCAACACAACAACAATGATAACATCCAAGTCATGTTTACATTGGCTCACCGCCATCTCATGATGGGATTCTTTTGAAATGGGAGGTTATTTCTGACAGAAGATAAAGGCCAATTGTGGAAATGCAAGTGGGAGGTATTGTGTAATTACTGTGTAAAAGCATCAGGAACCTGTGTCACAGTGCTCTAGGAAGGAGATCATCTGATAAATTAGTTTTTTTAATCTTCAGTATCTGCCACAGCCACAGAAGAGTTTCCCAAAAAGGTTTAACCAAATATATATCACTTATAGATTAGAAAACTATGACCAAACAGCCAATAAGTAATACGCTGTTTTGATGTTGTTGTTTTTTTTTACCAAAGCTACATGAGCTGAAATTTCTTTCTTTTTTCAAGATTATTTTTTGGGGCATTTTCGGCCTTTATTTTTGACAAGACAGCTGAAGACATGAAAGGGGAGAGAGAGGGGGGAATGACATGCAGCAAAGGACCGCAGGTCAGAGTCGAATGTGGGCCCGCTGCGTTGAGGACTCAACCTCTATATATGGGTGCCCCCTCTACCAACTGAGCTATCCGGGTGCCCACATGAGCTGAAATGTTATGCTGACACACCATAAATGGCTCATAGATTAATCTTCTACTTCGACTTCAACAACTGTAAACTTCTCAGATTCAAAAAGTACACCCACAGTACTTATTTTTATACTTACACCTGCACCTCAAACTAAATTCACTGAAATGCGTTCTACCTGTTGCACATTATATGCATGACAGCAACTGTCATTGCCTCTCGCTCTGAAATGACCTGTTATTGGCCAAAGTCTCCCGTGACGGCTAGATTTTCTGAAGCTTGAAAACAGAGCCAAGGAGTCTAGTTTTCTCTTATAATATGCTGAAATATTATTATGGATGTTTTGCCCAACAGTGCCAAAAATAAAGTGCCTACCACAGCTTTAACAAATCAGCTCTATTGAACTTCTCAAGCTTTTGAGGCGTTTCTGAGATTATAACAAATCCCTAAAAAAATACAATCTAAATACAGCCTTCATTCTTCTTTTGGTTCCTTGTACTGCAGGCTCCACTTTGGCATAGTGGCATCTAGCACTTGACCAGCTAGAGCTGTAAAGATTAACCACTTAGTTGCCAAATATTTTTAAAAGAAAATTCTCTGATTCCAGCTTTTAAATGTGATTATTTTCTTAGTCTCGCTTTGCCAGACCTTCCTCCACAGCGCTGCGGAGGAAGGTCTGGCTAGTCCACACAGCATTCCGGGATGGGAGAAAAATGTGCTCTGGTTTATTGGCATTTCTTTAAACCAATCACAATCGTCATGGGTGTCACTAAGCTCCGCACGGAGCCGCTGCAAAATAGCCTCTGGAAGGAACTTGTTTTGGTGGAACATGTGTACGTTCAAAAGTTAGCTAGACTAGCTAGCTGTCTGGATTTACCCTGCAGAGATCTGAGGAGCAGTTAACCATAGTCCTCAGAAATCCACTGCAGTTTAGAACGGCAACACAAAGAAAGAGGAAGGTGACGGACATCCGGCCGAAAAGAGTGTCATCCGGTGGATTTTCCGGCGGCAACGAAGCAATCCAGGAAGTGGAACGCCGTGGATATAGACTATTATTTTCTAGTTTCTTCTCTCCTCTGTGACAGTAAACTGAATATCTTTGAGTTGTGGACAAAACAAGACATTTGAGGACGTCATCTTGGGCTCTGGGAAACACGATCAACATTCTTTCATCACTTTCTGACATTTTATAGACCAAACAACTAATCGATTAATAGAGAAAATAATCGACAGATTAATCAACAATGAAAATAATCTTTTGTTGCTATCCTAATCCCAGCTATCCACTTCACTTCTAGAGCGACAATGTTCTCCACAGCATGGGACTCAGGAATCTCTCAGTGCCACACAACATAACTGACATTTCTAACAAGTTGCGTGACCCGTCTAATGCCTGCAGTGTGTCATGCTCATGCTGAGGTGCAAGAGCACCCACGGCCATTACCAAGGAATAACAAATTGTGTATCTGCGTGCAAGTGAGAGCACGCATGGGTTTTATTACTTTGAAGAAAGTCAAATTACAGGCGTTCTGGTGAGCGTATATGAGCAGTTTGTTGAGGCAACAAGTTACAGCAAGTGAATCACACAATGCAGCCCAGCTGGTTCCTGACTGAGAACCAGAGCAGAGCACACACGTAATACATGCCATTTAAATCTTGCTCTGACGGGAAGGCTTGGTTTACTTGCAGATTAGCAGCCCGTCAAACAAATAACTGACACAACTACATTTTCCAACTTGCAGTCAGACGAAACAGTGCATGCGGAATTCCAATGATATAATTGTTGTTGTTTTTTGGTTTAAAATCACCATTACTTTAATCAATAATCTACTAGGGCTGCACGAAAATACCTAATAGCTATTTGACTGATATGGCGATTGCGATATGATTCACGATATTGGAGGGAATGATCTTTTTTGTATCATTATTCTCATTTTCATTGAAAAATATTACAATTCAAATGATTATAGTGTGATTTTTTTTGAGGCTCTGTACCAAACCAAAGATGTTTTCTTTAGTCTGTAGGATAGGATTTGTAGGCCGGGACATCTCTGCAGCACCACAATACTTCCTTCAGAATGGTTTGACAAAAATATTGCCTTTAACTAATATTGCACCCCCCTGTGATTTGGATATTGCACTAGTCCATAATGCGATTTCGATTCAAATCGTGATTATTTGTGCAGCCCTATGATCCACTACACAATATGGTGAACACCCATCATTAATATCACATGAAGAATCATAAAAATACCGTTCAATCAGATAAGAATCCCTATTAATGAAGTCACAATAGCCCGTAGGAGCCTGTAGATAGTACTCAGGCTCAGTGGTGCAGTCTACGTGATACGCAGGTATACGCAGTATACCTAGGCCTGTCGCGATAGTCAATAAATTAATTAATCGCACGATAAAAAAATTAGCTCGATAATTTTTCCGGCCGCGATAATTTCCATTTGCATGCTTGTTTGTTTTCCTTCTCTCTCTCTCTCTCTCTCTCTCTCTCTACCAAAGAGACTGGAGGACCACTCTCGGTTCCTTAGCGTAACGAGGAGTGAACCCTCTTGTGAGTCGCATGGTCTTTGTGTGGAGGCGGGACTCCTGGCGGAGAGAGAGAGAGAGACAGAAAATGCGAGTAGTTGGAGCGGGGTTTTCCGCAGCACTTTGCCGTTAAGGCGCCGTCAAAAAAAGAAGACGTATATGAGCGATATTCGCCTTGTTACTCGGCGTCCGGTTTTTTTCCCTTTAATTCCAAACCACACAGTTGACAACCTGCAGGTGGAGGCGGTGGAGACAGGCACGGACATAAACGCCGCTGTGGACTTGTCAGTCTTGCAAGCGGTTTCAGGAAAGTTGCTGTATGTGTCCGACAATGCACAGAACATTAACCGGTACAAGCCTACAGCTGTCAGTGTGTCAGAGGCTCCCGGACGGTGAACTGAGACTCCGTTACCTGCTTGTCAAAAATCGCCACTTACTAGCTAATAAATTAGCCTAAGGTAAACGCTAGCTATCAGTAAACAGAAGTGACGTGGTGGCTGGCGTCTGTTTGTGCGCGCACGCGTGTGCGTGCGTGCGTGCGTGTGTGTGTGTGTGTGTGTGTGTGTGTGTGTGTGTGTGTGTGTGTGTGTCGGATTGCAGAGGAGCAGAAGAAAGTATAGCTGCACCTTCGCCAAAATGAAGACTATTTTGGTACCAACATTTACTCGCCATGTGGCAGATAGTCACATAGAAATAGGTAGATATAATGTATTATTTAAATGTAATATTTAGTGTTTAATAAATAATTGTTAAATGCAGTACAGAGTCTGTAGTCTATCACAAACACTCGACTAATGCTGCAAACATTTGACAGCCAGTATGAATTACCTGGGAGAACATACGTGTCACAAACGGCAATTCCACAACTGCACAACACCGTGAAAGACGACATACTAAAGGAGATCAAAGACATATTGTGGATATTTAAAATGTCTTCTAGTTCCAGTGTTAAATATTCTTTAGAAATAAAAGTTTATTGATCTTTGAAAAGGTGTACCTGCATTATTATGTCATTATCATTATATTAGATGAAAATGGTCTCAGAACGACAATATTATCGTTTATCGCAATAATTTCTGGGACCATTTATCGTCCAGCAAAATTTGTTATCGTGACAGGCCTAAGTATACCCACTAAGAAAGCTCCAGGATTTCCATATACCCACTTAAAAATGCCCAATGACACGCAACAACATACTTTCCATTATATTTTGGATATATTTTGAATTGTCATCTGTGTTCTTTTTCTTCGCATAGTCTAAATAAAGGTATTTCCACCGTAAATTGGTGCATAAAAGTGTATTCAAATGCAGAAAGTGAAGTTGTTGACGCTCAAAACTCCCCCACTATGATATGCCCCCCCTTGCCTCCCTTCCTATATATATATATATATATATATATATATATACAGTCATGTGAAAAAATTAGGACACCCATGCTAAAGTTGACTAAAAAGAGGAATAAAAAAAATAATCTTTTGGAAATTGATCTTAATGCCTAAATTAAAAAAAAAAATGAGGAAAAATCCAATCTTTAAGGACACCAATTTTCTTTGTGAATGAATAATGTATCGTAAATAAATACATGTTCTTCCTTAAAATACAGGGGGCATAAGTCAGTACACCCCTATGTTAAATTCCCATAGAGGCAGGCAGATTTTTATTTTTAAAGGCCAGTTATTTCATGGATCCAGGATACTATGCATCCTGATAAAGTTCCCTTGGCCTTTGGAATTAAAATAACCCCACATCATCACATACCCTTCACCATACATAGAGATTGGCATGGGGTACTTTCCATAAAATCATCTCTCAATGCAAATCAAACCAGCTATTAGGCTAATTGAAATAAAACCATGCCAGTCTCTAGGTATGGTGAAGGGTATGTGATGATGTGGGGCTATTTTAATTCCAAAGGCCAAGGGAACTTTATCAGGATGCATAGTATCCTGGATCCATGAAATAACTGGCCTTTAAAAATAAAAATCTGCCTGCCTCTATGGGAATTTAACATAGGGGTGTACTGACTTATGCCCCCTGTATTTTAAGGAAGAACATTTATTTATTTACGATACATTATTCATTCACAAAGAAAATTGGTGTCCTTAAAGGTTGGATTTTTCCTCATTGTTTTAATTAAGGCATTAAGATCAATTTCCTAAAGATTATTTTTTTATTCCTCTTTTTAGTCAACTTTAGCATGGGTGTCCTAATTTGTTCACGACTGTATACTGTATATACAGTATATACAGTATATATATATATATATATATATATATATATATATATATACAGTACAGTATACCCACTACAATACATAGACTACACCACTGTTCTGGCTGTAGACTGTTGGTAAATGGTGGCTGTACTGTTGCACAGCAGTCTATCAGTGTCCAGCAGCAGGCTGTAGACTGTGACGCATGCCAGACATGGCAACATCTGATTTTCATTAGTTTGAGAACAAGCTCCTCCTAGCATTAAGACCCCTTACAATGAAAACGGGAACTATGGAAAGAACCATTCAAAAGAAGAAAAAAAGGCGTTTTCATTACTGTACTTAACTAGAACAAACTCAAAGAGTTACACTAACTTGCACAACACAGACATACGGGATCTTGTAATGAAACTCTTTCTTTCTACGCAGATAGCTGTGCGTAGCCTACGTTACGGGGTGAATTAAAAACGTGCATACCTCAAAACAAATGAGAGCCTTTTTTGTTCTTCTGTCCCAAATTCGAGAGAAAAAGCTGAGCTCCGTCCAAAGTTTCTTGTCTTCCTGAAGTCGGGTTGCTCACTCTGTTTCTCTCTCTTGTGGCGATTGCTCCAGACATGTAGTCATCGCTGCGTAACGTTACTGGCTGCAGTTGTTTGGGCTCAGAGTCCAGCCCCTCTGGCTCGCTCCCTGCTGTAACCCGAGCCAGGTGTTCCTACCACAGCTGGCTGGCCCAGGTGAAGCACCGTGACGTGTTCAGTAAAGAACAGGTAGCCCATACACGTTACATAAATGACTATAGGCACATGTAAAAGTTGAAGACAGCTTTATAATCCCAGCAGTCATAACATCCTTTCCCTGAAATCCAAGTAAAGTAGCCTATTCTATGCAAAATACCAACAAAAGCCTAATATATTTTTATGACTATGACTATTCAAATGTTGAAGATGTTCAACCTATATATAAACAATGAATACCTTTATGTATTTTTTTGTTTTACATGATTAAAATGATGACTAATGTAGGCTATTATAAGCATAATGCCCAAGCAGACATGTTGAATGAGAACATACAGTATACAGGTTGTTGTGGATGTTAATATGTATGTATGTTGGTTCTACAGTATATTTTATGTCAGTGGTGGAAAGTAATTAAGTAGTTTACATTTACTCTAGTAATGTAGGCTACTTAGTACAATTATGAGATACTTACTTTACTTGAGTATTTCCATTTCCTGCTACTTCATAGGGTCTACTTCAGAGGCAAATGCATAGATAAATAGATAGATAGACAAAGTCATATACAATAAGATATAAAGGTGCCAATAATAAGTACAATGATAAAATGTGCCAAGTAATTTTTTTTTTCTTTTAATAAAAGGTGCATATGAAGATAACTGGTCAGAGAAAAAGACAAAAAGATGCCAAAGAGTAGTACCACATAGTTTTTGAGGGATTACTGCACAGTCCCAGACAGGGAGTGTCATTAAGAGTAGTTGGTATGAGGAGTATTGTACAGAGTTTCAAGGGTGAGGTAGGAGATAGTGGGTCAATATGTGTACAGTGCTTTAGAGAGAGAAAGAGAGAGAGAGAGAGAGAGAGAGAGAGAGAGAGAGAGAGAGAGAGTGTGTGTGTGTGTGTGTGTGTGTGTGTGTGTGTGTGTGTGTGTGTGTGAGTCAGTGAGTGAGAGAGAGAGAATGAGTAAGAGATAGAGAGAGTGAGTTAGTGAGTGTGTGAGAGAGAGAGTGTGAGTGTGTGTGTGTGTGTGAGTGAGAGAGAGAAAGAGAGAGCGAGAGAGAAAGAGAGAGAGAGAGAGAGAGAGAGAGAGAGAGAGAGAGAGAGAGAGAGAGAGAGAGAGCCAGCAGCCTAGGCCATGAGCCCCCTCTATTGGCAGAAGTGTTGAAAAGCCTGATGGCTGTGTGTGTAATGTACTTACAGTATTACATTTCTGTCTGTTATCAACTGTTGAAGAACAAAAAGAACAGGGTCACAACTAGAGCTGCACGATACGAGGAAATATGCAAGAACGTTGACTATCGCGATAACCATATTACTTGCGATAAATAAAGAGATATTAAAGTGTACTCAGTTCTGCCTTTCTGCTGCTTGTTGAATTTAAAACAGATGAAAGGAAATCATTTCCAACTTTATTTTAATTAAACAAATTTAATTTAATACAACTTTGAATGGAATATAAAAGGCACCATTAAAAAAGAATATTTACATTATAAAGTGCAGTTTTTTACTGATATTGTCTTTCAACTAACAAAAAATCTCTGTCTTTCGCGATATGTCACAGCCAATGTGTTTAATGCACCAGTTGATATCGCCATGACGATAAAAAATGTATATATTGTGCAGCACTAGTCACCCTCACATAACATAACCCAACAGTGGTGGATGGGTGATGCCTTCAGTTCTGCGAAGAGTAATAGAATGGGCGATTACTCAGTTGATAATGGCAATGAAAAATGACATAAAATCAACAGAGATTAGTAATATTAAAGGGGGCAGAGGGTGAATAAAGGTATATTCAGACACACCGTATGAAAACACAGTATGTGCACGGTTCAGGAGTAAGGGTTGCCCTGTGGCCTGGCGGACAAAACACAGCATTGGGCATGTAAATATAACAACCCACTTGCCCGTTCAGGCTTCAATCATCTTCCCGATCATCTTTGTGTCATTCTCAACCCAGTGGTGTATTTTTTACTGCGTCCGGGGCATCACATCGGGCAGTCATTATTGTTAGACTGTAGCCTGTGGGGCGGGTATCTTCCCCAAAAAACTTATAACAACTTTTGGTTACACTTTACTTGAAGGTATCTACATAAGACTGACATGACACTGTCATGAATGTGTCATAAACATTATAAACAAGTCATAAACATTTATGACATTAAGTGTCATTCGTTTTTTGTCATGACAAGTTATTGTTATGGTTATGGTTATGGTTATGGTTAGGGTTAGGGTTAGAGTTAGGGTTAGGGTTCATGTGTCATGACAGTGTCATGTGTCATGACAGTGTCATGTCACTCTTATGTAGATACCTTCAAATAAAGTGTTACCCAACTTTTTTTCACCAGTCGCATGCTGTTAACGACAAAAAGAAGAAACACTAGATGGCTGAAGGGTATTTTACAACAACATGGAAACGCAACACAAGTTTACGGAGCCGGACCCAAACACAATACTAAAGTTGCGTCGCTGTTGTTATCCGTTGGCGGCAGGGTCCATGCTGATTCAAAGTGTTGCAAGTCTCCTCTGTGTCTTTAGCTTCAGAATGTTGTACGTCCTGGTGTTGGAATTTAAATGGGTTATGTAACACAAAATATCAAACTCTATCGATATAAATGTAATTATCTCCATACTGGAGTCACAGCTAAGGTAGTGAGCACGTGTATTGCAATCAATTGAAAATGGTTTGAAATGAACAATTTAAACTCTTAAAGGTCCAGTGTGTTAGTTGTTCATTATCAAAATCTGTGTTGCCCGTTCACAAACTTGTCCTTTTTCATGAATATTTACCACCACCATCAATTCCAAGTATTCTTTTTGGCTTGAAATTTTACATTTGCATTCACATGAACTGGGTAAACGCTCCATATTCATGCGGCATCTTGAAACACGTTAGCCGGTAAGGGACATACAGGACCCACTGCTCCGTCTTTCGCGTTTTCGCTGTCACATGATAAACTCACAGGTGCTGCTAATGCTGCTAATGGGTATTGTAGCTTCCCGGAAATATGGAGGACCACACATATTCAAAATCCAAATTTCAGGAACAGGAGTCTTCTTCTTTGCCCAGAAAAAGAAAAAGGATATTGAAAAGAGCAAGAGACCGGCTTTTTGAAGCGTGAAGGCTACCGTAGCTGTAATATGTACTTTGAACTGCGTGGTGCAAGAGAGTATATATATATATATGCGATATATGATCTCAACGCTAGATGGGAGAAGTTCCTACACATTGGACCTTTAAATGAACGATTTTAGCCATACATATAGTTTGCAGATTTCTGCGGGTTATTGTTGTATCCCTGATGTGAACATATATTATTTATTTGATGAAACCTGCAACGACTTTACCTTTTTTTTTTATATTTTATTTGCAACTTCATAACAGTACAAAAAAAATACAAACATAACATATAGCTCATCAACAATGAAGCCACCCACCTTTAACACTATAAATAATACACATTTACAATTATACAATATATTGAGACCACAGAAGAGTACAATTAAATGGTTTTCATGCCTTTAGCATTGCAATAATCTGATATTATCTGATATTATCTAAATAATGGCCAAACCCGTTTTTAAATGCAACAAGCGAAAATTTTGAATTTCTAAACCTGCATTTATGGATTGAAATTTGGCAGGAAGAAAAATAAGTTTTATAATGAAATAATAGTTTCTGAAATCATAAAAACCAAGAAGTCCATTTTTATAGGTGAAGGGACCATTTAAAACTGCATCAGCATTTAACGTTTTTTTTTAAGCAATATTACACAAGAGGGTTTGATTTATCGAGGTCTGTAAGCATCACTTAAGTGTACCCTCAAGTGTAATATTGCAACATATAATATGTTACAAAATAAAAGTTATAATAAAACTGTAGCAATTCATTCTCAAAATTAGAAGAAAAAAAGCAACAGAGAGGATTTCTAGATTTCTAGTCCCTCCCTGTTTAGACATGAAGATTAGCTTTGTAGAGATGGTGGGATTTCCCAACTGAATAATCGTGTTGTAACTAAGACATCTGCTGAAAAAAAAGACAATTGTTCTATCAATAGATTTAGCTCCTGTACCTCTGCGAAATTGACATTTAGCAGCTATTTTCAACATTTCAACTTGCATCTTTCAGCCACCCTTCAGACATGGTGGCCAGCCGAGCACTGACATTGTGCGGCATCTCAACTACAGGAGTTTCCGTCCCCATTCTTGCAGCTATCTTGCAAGCTGCATTTGCTGCTCCTTCATATGCTCCAGCATGGTCACAATGTGCAGCTGAGCCGCTACTTTTCATAACATATCTACTCTATAGATATATATCTATACCTACATCTGTGCCAAATGTGTTGTTTTTATGACAAAATGTACAATTGTTATGGATATTTCAACCTATTTACCTCACTTTAATGCACAAATGTTAAAGTGCTCATATTATGCTCATTTTCAGGTTCATAATTGTATTTAGAGGTTATATCAGAATAGGTTTACATGGTTTAATTTTCAAAAAACACCATATTTTTGTTGTACAGCTGCAGCTCCTCTTTTCACCCTGTGTGTTGAGCTCTCTGTTTTAGCTACAGAGTGAGACCTCTCACTTCTGTTCCATCTTTGTTGGGAGTCACACATGCACAGTAGCTAGGTAAGGACTATTAACCAGTCAGAAGCAGAGTATGAGGGCGTGCCACGTTAGCAGCTAGGCGAGCATTATAACGTGTGTTACAAAGTGATGCACGTTTGTCACGAAAGTTACAAAGGATATATAGGCTAGTACATTTATTTATTATTTTGTGTGCCTGCGTAAGAACTTGCAAATACAATTTTGAAATGATCTTCCATATACTGTGGAGTCTACTGTTTGTATATAGTGTCTGAAGAGCAGCAATAAAATCACTGACCGATATAAATACTCATCTTGCTGTATACCCATACACACCGGAAACCATTCAACATGAGTTGTTGTGGTGTAATTACTTTTCATTTGATGTGAAAAATTATTCAAAGTCAATGAGATGGAAAGTGTTCTGCAGACTATCACAGGAACTGGCATTGTTTACTTCCCTCCCACACATCATTTGTTCTATCGCACAGTCACAATAATTCTCTCTGTCTTACTGTCATACACATTTCACAGCAGTGTATCACAGCATGCCTCATTTAACTAGACAGCAGTCCTTATATTTCTGGCACTGCATTGTGTTTTTTTGTTATTTATTTTCATTTGGATGTCAGTTGGTGTTTGGATACATCTGTTATAAGATAAATCTCATTCATGTTGAACTGTGCTAACAAACTTCATTGTGTTGTACATTATTTTATACCCTATTTACACCTTATATTAAGATGTAATGTGTACGCGCATGGATATTTTATCTGAATAAGGAAAAACCCATGTTAAAGCATATTAGTTGAAGCACAAAGACATTTTGTCATCTTGATGTGTTTGAGGATACAATTAATGTTGTATTTCATTGTCAAATGTGCAGTGGCCTAAAGAGACCCTTATTTAAATGAATTTATAAGTTTTTTTTTGTATAAAAACAGAGTACCCTGTATCATTTCGGTTATGAGAAATTTTTGTTTTGTAAGCTGAACCTTTTTCGAAATGTTTTGAATTTGTGGATCTGTAAATTAACATTTGTCGTTAATCATCTTGGTTGTCATAAGCTCATATGGGCCCACAAGGTGGTGTAGGGCTGTGGTTCTCAAAGTGGGGTCCGGGGACCCCCAGGGGTCCTTGAAGGGGTTCCAGGGGGTCCCTAACAAAAAGGGGAATCATTTATTTTCATTATAATTTCATCCGAACCTGATCTCACATAATTCTGTGAAATGAACATGGCCCTCTTAACTCAAAATCTGTGGCAGTTTCACAGAATCGCTGAAAATTCCGTGATGGGCCCACAGATGAATTCTGTGAAATGAACACGATCGCAGAAAATTCTTTGATGGGCCCACGGAAAAATTCTGTGAAATGAACACGGCCCCTTAAGTTAAGGAAAAGGTCGTGGGTGGGCTTACATTTCCATGACACGCAGGACAACAACGAGATGGTTAGGTTTAGGAAAAGAAGAACGGGATGGTTGGGTTTATTAAAAGAAGAAAGCGACGGTTGGGTTTAGGAAACGTGACACGCGGGACACGATCCCCGGGCTCCTGGGTGAAAGTCCTGTGTTTGACCCCAACACCCCAACCAACCTCCCTATGCAAATTTTTGGTCTTTCATACTACTCGCTACCGTAGTCGCTCTTACTGCTACGTCATCTTCTCAATGACTTTCCATTGGCATTGTTTTCCGTGGTGGCCACACGGAATTTTCACACATTCCGTGCCACCACCACGTAATGTGGTGTTAACAGTTTGTGATCATTTCACGGAATTCTGTGGGACCAGGCTGTTTCATCCATAAGGAACACAATGACAGATTGTATGACTATCTGTCTATCTGATAAGTCTTATCAGATGGGGGTCAGTAGTCTAATTTGTGTCAGTTTAGGGGTCCTTGATGTGAAAAAGTTTGAGAACCACTGGGTAAGGGTACTTGCAACCCTGAAAACCTATTTCCTCAATCAATCTTCTTACTCTGTGTGATGGGGTGTGACACAAACCTACCCACATTTTCTGCCAAAGGTTTTGGTTATTTCAGATCAGAGTTTTCTGTATTTGTGTTTTCATTTGTGCTCTTCTCACTGGTGGTGTCACATACGTACAAACATCAGAATTGAATTTAGCAACATTTGAAACAAATTTTGATGATATTTGTGGAGTTGTAAAGAATTTGCTTATGTTGCCAGCTCTGTCAGTTAAATCTGATCAAACCACACACACACACATTCCTGATAAAGCATAGTCTATATCTAGGACATTTCATTTACTGCATTGTTCTGTTGCCGGTGGAGGTTCCACCGGATGTCCCTTGACAGCTATTTTAAAGCTTTAATGTGTAACTTTTTTATAGTGCTCTAAGCGATGTTGGGAGACGGCACTTCTTATTGATGTTCAAAGTATTGTCAAACAAAACAGAGGCTAGCTCGCCCCTCCCTCCTCCTCATCTTGTCCCCTCCCCACCCCTTCTGTGCTTCCGCGCATTAACCCCCCCAACCCCCACCCCCAAATCCTTCTTGTCGGTTATTGGCTGGAACACTGTTTGTTATGTTTCGTGGTGCAGGTTGGCGTGACATCGCTTAGAGCACCTTTAATGATTGTCCGTTACATTCAAGCCATTGCCAAATGAGTTGATACAAAGCTAATTAAGACTCAGCTCCACACAACTCTCTCTGTATTTCTCAGTATGAGTAAGATTGTGTCATCGGCCGACTTTTGCGCACAGAAACTTGAGTGAAGATAATTATCTCTTCTGAAGAGTCCATGTTTTTTGAATCCTCCGTGTCCTCCTTGGCTACTAGCAACTGCGTGGAGGAGGGGTTGGGGTGGTGCGCGATCACAGAAGGCTTGTATCATGTGGACGCGCTGACAGTTTGGTTGTCATTACTTAGAATTCGTCATGCGGGCGGCAGAAATATTTAAATAAATAAATAAAACCAAATATTGACAAGGTATAATTGGTCTAGCTGATCTGGTCTCAGACAGATGTAAATGACAGCTGTACATTTTTCCACCTTCTATGAAAAGAATCTGATTCCCAAACAAAAGGTCACTCAACTCCACCTCAGCCCCTTCCACAGTGAAAAGTAGACCCCATATAGCACCAGCGCTTACCTTCACCTCAGTCCCACCATGTTTGTTAAAGGCTCTACCTACCTAATTTCAGTGGTGGAAGAAGTACCCAGATCTTTTACGGAAGTAAAAGTATCAATGCCACAGTGTAGAAATACTCTGTTACAAGTAAAAGACTCCATTCAAAAATTCACTTACATAAAAGTAGGAAAGTATTAGCATTAAAACAAACTTAACTTGTAGTGCATTAAGAAGTATTCTATTTGACTCCAACTGTAGTGGAGTAGAAGAATAAAGTTACAAATAACAAAATGGAAATACTCAAGTAAAGGTCAAGTACATAAATATTGTACAAGTACTTGAGTAAATGAACTTAGTTTCCTTTTACCACTGCCTAATTTGCATAGTGAAATCAGATCACAATGTGTCACAATCGGCGGACCAAACAACAATAGGACAAATGCAAAGGCCCATGATCATCTCAAAGCTGTAATGAAGAACTGAATTAGTCATGCTTCTACTAATTAATTATTGGTTTTTTTTGTTCTTGATTGTATGTAACTATAACATATATCGGTGTTCTTTTGATTCAGATTATAGTGTATGAGGTATGGTACTTCCATCTGATAGATCTGAAATCCTGTTCAATCTGCTATCCAATGACAAATGTACACCTGTTTTAATGTGTATTTTGGTTTTGTCTTTGTCCAGTTTGACTCTACAACCAGTAGTGTGGGATGTTTGTCTGTCTCACTGAAGTCCACACACCAGTGTGATTGAGTTTTCCATCTGAAGTTTGCTGTTTTTGATAAAAAAATAATAACACCTGATTCAGCTGCACATTGTTGGAAGAACCCCCTATTGCCCGTGATCAGATTTCATTATCCAAATATGATTTTGTGTGTTAATACCAGGTGAAAATGGGGTCTAATACTTATGTCAGAAACCAAACAGAGCTCCAAAACCAGAATTTAAAATATTAAAACTGGAAAGTTAACACAGTTCAAGTTAGAAAAACATGAAATCTGATGACATAACGGCTCTGGTGAAAACAAGGATAATGAATTTTGTGAAAGTAGTACAGTGATTTAAAACAACAACAACACAGAGGTTGCTGTCTCTTCCACTGAAGTACTTTTAACATGTTTACAGTCAGACATCACCCTGCAGGGTATGCCTTTGTCCACCTGATGGCAGTATGACTCCAGCTCTGAAGCTCCCTCAAAATCCTCCCTCTTTGTTCTCCTGCCAATTTCTCCTCTCCTGCTGCCTTTTTTCTTCTTCTCACAACATCTATGAGAGGAGAGAAAAAGAGAAGAAAAAAGTATCCCCGGGTTAAAATAAATAGTCTTTCACAGTTAATTTAATTGACTATTTTGTACAAAATCGAGGTAATTCCGCCTCGGCTGCAATAGCAAACAAGAACAGCATTGCCTTGGCAATCAGTTACCACGCCAACAGAGAAAGGCTTTAATCTGCTTCTATCACAGAAGAGCCACAGCTGAAGTTTGTTCGACACTGTAAGGCACCTGTTTTCTTAATTGTTGTAAAATCTCTGCAGAGGATAAATACACTCTCCGTGGAGCAAGGGATAAAGGGAACAATATAAAATATTTTACATTTAGCAAGAGGAGTTAGAGAACAGCAGAGAGTACAAGGACAGAATGATAAGTACAATTAATTAAATATATAAATGTGTTCAATGTCCCAATGCATTTTTTTTTAAGATAATTTTTTTTGGGCATTTAAGCCTTTAATTGACAGGGCAGCTGAAGACAGGAAAGGGGAGAGAGAGGGGGGATGACATGCAGCAAAGGGTCTTGGGTCGGAATCGAACCTGGGCCGCTGAGGTAAGGACTGAGCCTTTGTACATGGGGAGCATGCTCAACCAGGTGAGCTACCAAAATTGATTTAAATATGTATTTACATGTTAAGGAAGCTTCAGTTCCTTCATCAAGGTCCACATATAAAGAAATAGTTATGCAAGAGTAAAAAAAAAAAAAAAAAAACGGCTAAAGGAGAGGAAATTATTATTATCTCTTAACTTTCCGGTAACTTCTTAAAATACTCTCTTTGTGTAAATTCAGAGGTGGAGAGTTGAGGTCAGTGTCCTGAAGTGGTCCTTCTTCTCCTCCACTCTCTAACTTCTCTATCATCTTTCTCTCCTGCTGGGTAAGACTCTGTGTGTGTGTGTGTGTGTGTGTGTGTGTGTGTGTGTGTGTGTGTGTCCCTCAGTGTGTGCCTGTGAAACAGAGAGCATGTCTATCCAAGGTGTTGCTGTTCTCGCCTGTCCTGCTACCTCCAGCTGCGTGTCTACCGCCCCCCGCAGGCCGGCAGAGGTTACCCCATGCTGACCTGTTTAATTGTCTGCCTGTCCCAGGGCCCTCTGATGACTGTGTGTGTGTTCCTGCTGGGCCGCGGAGGACAAGGGTGACAACATACACACACACACACACACACACACACACACACACACACACATGTACGAACACACACACACACACACACACACACACACACACGCGCATGCATGCACACACAAGATACACACAAGAGCATCAAAAACATGACAAAACCACACAGTGTCTCTGTTAGATACTGTCAGGCTCACATTGTAAGTGTGTGTCCCATTAAAATGTGCTTATATAAAGGAGCTTCTCTCAAGTCTGCCTGTTGTTATGAGTGTGCTGAAACAAGTGCACACATCGCACCCACAGATTTAGAAAGTGTAGCTTCACACCAGTAGCTAGAGAAACAACTGGGAGAGCCAAGGCTGCACAAAGCTCATAATATGGTACTTTAATGATATGAACTTTTTACTCTTTTAAATGTATTTATTCTGCACTGGATTGTCAAAAATAATCAGCAACAATTTCTAAATCCTGCCTTGAAACACAAAAAGCTGCAAAATTTCAATTGAGTCAGACTCATGGCCACTAATAATATATGACCATTAAGCCTTTGAACTCTGCAAGTGAAATGGCCCGCCAGTGCCTACTTTGGTATTTTTGCTTATTGTGATGTCATTTCTTGGAGCGTCTTGAAAAGATTCATAGGCCTATGCCTAAAATCAGTACAGCCTTTGCTGAAGAGTTATGTAAGTTAATGAACCATATTGAAATTGTTTCATAAATAAATGAAAAATACAAAAATCAGACATGTTTGTATCACACCTTGCTAAAAAAACACACAACATATGGATATATTATGCAACTCAATTTTATACAATATGTGGTGGTGGTGGGGGGGCTGTTCGTCTCTCTTTCAGGTTAGGGGTCTTTGGCCTGTAAAACGTTGAAGACCCTTGTGTCATGTTGCTGTATTGCTAACTATAGTTGAAATTGTAGAATAAGAATGCACTGCAGAAGAGAAGATGTTCACACACTAAGCAACTTTTAAAAGCACATGCCTATGAAAAAGTCCAAGTGTGATCAAAAGAGCGGCGGTAAAATCTAACCACGTGTGTGTTCCTTTTACCAAATTATAAAAATTGGTCGTGTAGTTTTTTTTCAGCTAACTGGAATGGGCGGAAATTACTGACTTCCTAGGAACAACTTCTAATATTGTTAACATAACTACGTATATAATTTTAAGCAATATCATAATACACATTGAAAGCACTTATGCTAATTATAGAAGCTATAACAATGCGTTTTGAGTCAGCTCGATCACTTTTAGTTCGTAAAGAATCCTCTCTCTCGCTCTCTCTCTCTCAGCTTTAGTTACCTTATCTATTTAATAATCAGGAGCAAAAAAACATAAATCACACATCCTCCTGTACCAATTGCCCACTGTACACCGGCAATAATTAGTTTCCTTATGTACTCTATAGCTGACTAGACTGAACTCTCTGCAGGGGTCTGGCTGACAAAATGTACTTCTGCTACTTGGATTCAGTGAAATTCAAATGAATTTTACTCAAGTAAAAGTAAAAAGTAGGTCAGTCTAAATGTGTGTGTGTGTGTGTGTGTGTGTGTGTGTGTGTGTGTGTGGGGGGGGGGGCAAATGTCTATTGATCCTTTTGGAAATTCATCTTGCACCATACAGCTCATCAGATAGACAGACAGACAACAGACCATAGACAGCAGACAACAACAGGACCACTAAACCCTCGCCGCCCCCCCCACTCAACAACAATACACAACACCAAATAACAGTAAAGTGCAGTGTCATTAGCACCAGTGGGCTATCAATAGTAAGGTGCCACATCATCAGTGACATTTTAATACTATACCAAAGTGCAATATTATCACACGGAAAGGATCAAGTTATATAGCAAGTTACACTTTAAGGAAGGTTGGCTGGTGTTTCCCTTAGAGATAGGGTGAGTCATCCGTGAGGAACTCGGAGTAGAGCCGCTGCTCCTTTGCGTGGAAAGGAGTCAGCTGAGTTGGTTCGGGCATCTGGTAAGGATGCCCCCTGGGAGGTTCCCTATGGAGGTGTTCCAGGCACGTGCAGCTGGGAGGAGGCCTCGGGGAAGACCTAGGACTAGGTGGAGAGATTATATCTCCACCCTGGCCTGTGAGTGGCTTGGGATCCCCCAGTCAGAGCTGGTTAATGTGGCTCGGGAAAGGGGAGTTTGGGGTCTACCTGCTGGAGCTGCTGCCCTTGTGACCCGACCCCGAATAAGTGGTTGAAGATGAATGGATGGCTCTTTAAGGCATTTCCTCTCTAACTGGGACATTTTGGGACCGATTGGTGGGATTGCTGTGGACGAAGTACACACGGAGATACACTGGTAAGAGCCAATGAGGTTTAACCATGTATCCAGCTAATTTAAATAGCTCACGTTACTGTATTGTGTGAACTGTTAGCTTCATAAATATTGTGGCATTGTCTTTTGTGGGGTGCAAACGTTCCACCAAAACAAGTTCCTTTCCCGAGACTATTTTGCAGAGCCTCCGTTGCTGCGTCCGGAGCTTAGCGCCGCTCAAGACAACTGTGATTGGTTTAAAGAAATGCTAACAACCCAGACAGACAGGTCTAACCCTAACCCTAACCCTTTCTCCTATCCCAGAATGTATATGTGGTGTAGCCAGCCCTTACTCCACAGCGCTGTGGAGATAGAGCTGGCTATGAAGGACTAAACAGAGGCAAAACTTAGACAACAACCGCGGCGGGTTGAAAAAAGCAATATTAAGCTAAAACATAAATTAAATAACCTGACACTTCTTATAAAACCAATAGCAGAATAAAACAGAGCAGCCAACATGGAGCTGTCTACAACAATATAAACTGCACATCGGCTGTAGCCACAAACATTTTAATGTGCCAGGCAGGGTGGCAGAGTGCCTGTTTGTCCTCCCTCCTGCTTTTCTTTCTCATCCTCTCCCCTGTTTTCCCTCCAGGTGCTAAAACGATGATCGCTTTCCACCTGTGCAGCTCAGCCCATGCATATCACTGTTCCCCTATATTCTGAGCTGACCAATCAACATTCGGGGCCCCTTAATCAAAGGAGCACACCTGAGGAGGTCACTCTCTCTGATCTTCATGCTCCCTGAGCTGTGGTTGCTTTGTGTTTGTAACTTTGAACTTGTTAAGAATAGAGGTATGTGGTGTGAGGTTGAGGACTTCTGCTACATGAAATAGCTACAAAATAGCTAGAAACATATAGCGAGAAGCAGTCTCTGCCTTACCTTTCTCACCACACTACTACAATCAGTATGCAGCGTCCAGGTCAGACCCTCAGCAATGTGGACACCAAGGTACTTGAAGCTGTCCATCCTCTCCACCGAGGGAGAGGGACGACATCTTTTTTTGAACCTTTATTAATCCAGTTAAGTCGATTTAAAACAAATTCATTTACAACGACGACCTGTCACGTTCATACCTGGAAGCTGCCCAGTACAACCACAGTCTGATGGGGTTTTTGTTTTAGGATAAGGGCCACCTCAGTGGTGGTAATGAGGGAGGGACAAGCGCTGCTCTTTCACTACCCCACCCAGATTTATCCTGTAGGTCTGGGTATTGAACCAACGACCTCCCGGTCAGAAGCTCGCTCTCCAACCTTTAATCTACCACTGCCCAAAACCTGATGACCTGATGATATTACAGTAGGGGGGTGTAGCTGATCATCTCTTTAGTCTCGCTGACATTCATGAGTAGGTTGTCCTGACACCAGCGGGTCAGCTCCTCTACTTCTTTCAGGTAGGCCTTTTCATTGTGGTCTGTGATCAGGTCCACCACAGCTGTGTTCTCTGCTGGGTCATTTGTGTGTACAGGGAGTACAGCAGGGGACTCAGAACACAGCCCTGGGGTGCTCCGGTGTTAAGGATTTGGGTCTGCCTGTCAGGAAGTGAAGGATCACAAGCTCAGTGAGGTGTTTAATCCCAGGTCCTTGAGCTTTATGATGATCGTGGAGGGAATTAAGGTGTTAAACGCTGAACTGTAGTCAATGAACAGAAATATCTTTCCTTTCTTGGTGTAATCTGCAGAATTACATCTAATTAACAGGACAGAACAAGTGTTCGCATTACGGCATCTCCGTTGTGACTGCACTGTGATCGGATCTTTTTTATGCAAATTAGTCAGGCAGGTTTTACGGACTCAACAAACATGGTGAGTCCCAGGTGAAAGGAAACTAACACATTTGCATTGGTGAATGGTGCATACATAAACAAACAAACAAACAAAGATATTAAACACCAATATGAAATAAACAATAAATACAGAAACAAATACATACATACAAAAGACAAAAGAAAAAAGTGGCTGAACCTACAAAAACACCTTTTCAGTGCTAACACAACACATAGCAAACCCAACTGACTTGGCAGAGAATCTCGAGAAGAAATACAGTGTAGATTAATATTGAACCTATACTTTGTGTCATGGTGGAGGAGTGGATACTTTCCAGCGTGTCTGTGAAGTAAGAGCTGAGAGGGATTTCATAGTGTGCTCTCAGTTGCGGATCATAGATGCTCAGCCACCCCAGGGCAACACAGGGCATCAGGATGAACTACAGGCCAGGGCAGGGAGGCTGACATGTTTCTTAACTGTGTGTGTGTGTGTGTGTGTGTGTGTGTGTGTGTGTGTAAGTGTGGCCATCATGGGTGTGTGGGGGCTATTAGTGGGAGGTGTGTGACTTGGGGGAGGTAGTGGTTGCGGAAGGGTGAATACTGAGGGATAGTGTGTGCGTGTGTATGTGTGTGTGTGTGTGTGTGTGTGTGTGTGTGTGTGTGCGTGTGTGCGCGTGTGTGTGCCTTTGCACTTCCATGCCAGCCCCCAGGCCGGCCCCATAGTAATTACACACTCCAGTGGCTGGACTGGGAGGGAAATTGAAGGCCTGGGCAGGAGGCCCCAGCTGCCTCGGTCTCCCTCCCCATCAGCCTGCTGCTGATTGAGCTTGCCTAACACACACACACACACACACACACACACACACACAAACACTCTGAGATAGCCATGCCCGCACATGCACACCTTCTCTCTATTTCACTTTTGCATACACAGGCACTGTCTCACTCTTTCTATTTCTCTTTCTCTCTCTCTCTCTCTCTCTCTCTCTCTCTCTCGCTCTCTCTCTCACACACACACACACACACACACACACACACACACACACACACACACACACACCAATCCTCAGAGGAAATTCTGCTTTGTGTTGCAGTAATGAGATTCTCACACACCCGGCCTTTTTTTTTTTTTCCAACCCAGGCCAATGAAGGGTGGGACTTAGTGAGTGAGGGGGTTAGTGTTCATGTGTGTGCATGCAGGTGTACATTGTGTGTGTGTGTGTGTGTTTGTTTGAAGGTGGTGGTACTGTATGAGCTCATCGAGACAGTTTCTTGTCTCGATGATGACATCCTCAAATCAAAATATCTTCTCCTCCTCCATCATCCAGACTAAGGAGGTTCAGGTGGCCTGGTAAAAAAAAAGAGGATGGGATACTGATATGATATCCTGAAATAAATAAAAAAGATAAAAAAAACAACATGGCTTTCATTGATTACCCTACCCTGTTATTCTTTGGAAAGGTATATCCCATGTGTCTGTGGTGAAAAGGTTCTGGCCCGCCACCAAGGACTGTCATTTCTGATCAAGATAGTTAGGTCTGTTGGAGGGGAAGGGGAGGGGGGGTTCAGGTTGATCTGTTTCACAGCAAAATTGGCATTAGTTCCTCATCAGTCTCTTTCCTCGTCTGTCACACACATACACCAATGCCAGCACTCTCTACTGCACAGTAGCATAGAGTTTATATGAGTCTTTGATACTGACAGTTTTGGACTGAAACTGCCATATGCAATTTAACCACAGATACTCATAGTTGGGATGGAGTATTGGCTATCTTTTTACTGCACTATATGCAATTTGTCAAGTTTGTCATAATTATAGCTGATGAAAAAAAATGTGAATGAAAATAGTGGAATTTTTGGAATGCTCATAGTACTTCTTGACTTTTAAAAAGAAGATTTTTATGTTTTCCTTTTCTTTCAGGCAGCCATTTGCTTCCATTGATTTCTGTACAGTATGGAAATATAATTATAAGTAATAGAGTGCAGTCTTTTCAAAACAAAGTGCATTTATGATTGCAGTCATATAACTCAATCATATGACAGCAATACAAGACAGCTGTTTAATGTCAGAGATTACCTAGTCTATATCCTCGACGTTCCGCTTCTGGGATTGCTCGCAGGAAATTTCGCCGGATGCATCTCTTTTCGCCGATGTCCGTTTCCTTCCTCTTTCTTTGTGTTGTAATTTTAAACTCCTATGACTATGATTAACTGCTCCTCAGATCTCTGCAGTTAGTTATCAAGGTGATACAATTTTTTTGCAGTGTGTTTTGCTACCGCAAAGCGGCCAAAAACAGCCGATCCAACGGCCATTATCATTTGTTTATCACTACCATACATGAGTCAGTACGGCCCTACTGATTGAAGACTTGAGTGTGCAGAAGCTAATTATAACATGGAAGAGAACTTAATAGAAACCAATGGCTTCATTGGTTTCCATTCAATTCCATACCAAACAAAAATCAAAAAAATCACAGCATGCTTTGAAAAATGAAGCATAGCGTAAGTTCTGGCAGGTCACGGAGTCAAGCTCGGCTATTATCTCAGCTCATAGCTGACAGTTCCTAAGCCAGCACGCCAGCTGATGGCTCAGCTGATTCCCCTTTTTTGATTGGATTTCCAAATAGCGTGCTCTATTTAAACTGATTTTCCCAGCCTACCTTGTTGCATCTCTGCTAGCGCTTGCACCTCCACCCCAGCTCCTCCTTTCAAATTCATGTTGTCTGACTTAATCATTTTCGTGTCTCTGTCATTGATGCTGCTCTGTTCTGTACACTATGGGGATCCTGCACTGCTGCTCTTCCCTTCTTTAAGGCTTTCCGTACATGCACATGGAAGGGTAGGGGGGTTTGCTCTCTCTGCCTCATAATTTCCACATATGCACGTGGAGAGCCATACCGCCAAATACAAATTGCAGATGAATGAATCTATTTTAACAAAGTGGTCTTGACTGAAATGTAATTGTAGAGTGTGTGTGATTTGTAGTGAATGACAACGCAATGTTAAAATGTTGCTTTAATGTCTCTCACAGTCAATCTGGCAATCTAATATGTAGTCATATTTGATCTCATAAACTGCATCATATTGATTATATCAGTTTAGTGCGTGTGGGTTTTTCATGCCATACAGTATAAAAAAAAGAAGTAAAAAAACATACATGAACACACTTGATCTCACCTCACCTCGCTTGTCACTTCTACCCAGTATATGGCTGTGTTAAAGTCACTTCATTCCCCTCCTCCTCCTCCTCTATTTCTTCCCCTGATTCTTTACATGCGGTGGGGGGGAGGGGGGGGGGAGGGTGGCGGTGCGGAGGGTGTGTGGCGTGGACCAGGCAGATTGTGCTGCTGTGTGTGTCGGAGGCCGTGGTGTTCGTGGAGGAGGAGAGGGAGGCTGTTGCTTTGAGGATTCGGCCCGCTCGCCTCGTCTTGTCTCGTCTCGCCTGGCTCTTTGAAGCTGTTCGATGACCGCAGAGGGCAACATCACCGCAGGTGGGGGGGAGACGGGGGCTGGGGGTGGGGTATGGAAGTCTGTCATTTGTATACAGCTGTTACTTTCATCTTGTCCAGCTCCCCTTACTACTCCTCCCACGCCTCTATATTTTCCCCTAACTCTCTCCCCTTCTATTCCTCTGTTGCTGTCGCTTCGCTCCATCTCCCAGACCCCTTCAAGCTCCTTAAAGAAGTTGTGTGCGGCAGCCAGGTGAGTGGGAGCAGGTTGCAGGCAGCGTGAAATAATTGTGGAAGGTGCCAATACAATGGCTATCATTATGATCAAACGGAAATAGTTCATATGACGTTGGATTTATTTCTTAAGCACTGCCCATCGCGTTCAGATTTTCAACCTGGGATTCTTTCTGTATCACAATGTATCTCTGTCTCAGCTAAAGAGGACTCTGGGTTTTATTTCAAGACTAAGATTAAGACCACAACTGCCTTTTGATTATTTTATCAAGGTAAAAAGTGGAGGGTGGTCATGGAAGGTTTATATCATGTGGATGCGCCGACAGTTTTGTTTTCATTACTTACAGTGCTGATCCATTTTACGACACGACTGAAGCGTGGTGTCGCGACGTCATACATCCATGGTTGATGCTCCATGCCCCTGACTGCCAGCTGATTGGATGAACGCGTGACGTAGGTCTGGCTTCTCGAGAATTTCAGTGTGTCATGGCGGCTCGTTGTGAATACGATCTCGTATTTCACGAAAATAGTTCACCGAAACGTGTTTCTGAAAACATTTTAAGCGAGAAATAGGCCATACAGTTGCTGAATCTGTTTTCATTTCAGATCGACAAAGGTCAGTTTGAAAGATTTTCGTCTACTTCTACTGGATAGTCGCATCGCGTTCAACGGATTCATTTGCATAAAGATGGGCATCGGCCAGCTTTTGAACGCGCAGCATTTTTTCAAATGCAGCGCCGCCTTCCCGGAATGCTTTGCGTGCACGTTGAAGTCGCTTGACGGCACCCATAGGAATAGAATGGAGCGCGGCGCAACAGCAGCGTCGCGCAGACAAATGGATCACCAGCGTTAGAATTCCTCTTGGGGGCAACAGTCATGTTATTCTCTGATTGGAATCACGTCCATATCTACAACCTCAACCAGTAAAATCTTGTAGTATAGGAAACTCAATATATAAATACAGGCAAACCAAATTCACATGACGCCACAGGTAAAAGGTAACCAATGTTCTTTGTTCTAAAAAGAAATCTCATTTTCTGTGAATGAAACAAAGAGCCCCTGGATAATCTTACACAGTCCTAGCACTGAAACACTTGACAATCCCCTCTGTTCTCACCACACAGGCTCTTCTCTAATACACACAGGCCACATATGCCTTGATGTGTTGCTACACCAATTAGCAGCAATTAACACTGGCCCACTGAGCACCTGCAGAGCACCTGCGTTTGGAGCTCTGGCATCTGGGTAGCATTATCAGAAGTATGTTGTTGTATTATCAAAATAAGTGCTGGAACACATCCCGCCATCCCGCCGGGCTCCCCAGCTTGTCCCAGGAGGGTCTCAGTGTGTCTCTTTCCCAGCTGCAATATGGAGTTTTTTCTTGTACCATAAAGAATGTCATGTCGAACTTATCAATCCAATTAATTTAACATACCTGTCTTGTTATTTAAAGGGGACCTATTATATAGCATTTTCAGGTTCATATTACGTGTTTCTACTAGAACATGTTTACATGGTTTATTGTTCAAAAAACACTTTATCTTTCTCATACTGTCCATGGCTGCTGCTCCTGTATTTACCCTCTGTATGAGACGGTGTTTGGTGTTTTAAGCCCCCAACGTCGTCTTCCAGGCAGTGCTGCATGGAAGGCACTAGGATTAGGCAATGGTTAGTGTTAGGGTTAGGGTTAAGGTTAGGGTTAGGTGCCTTGAAGTTGACGGTTGCAACGCTGCCTTAAAGTCGACGTTGAGCGTATGAGACGCTCTGCTGGAGCGTCTGTCTCTTTAAGCCCCCCCCTTCCGAAAAAGCCCAGTCTGCTCTGGTTGGTCAGCTCAAATATTACACAACCAGACATGAATCAGGAGTAATGTGACACTAAACTAGGGAGAAATTAGTCTATATCCACAATGTTCCAATTCCGGGGTGCTCCGTTGCCTCTGGAAATTCTGCCATATGTCCCTCTTTTCGGCCGGATGTCCGTTACCTTCCTCTTTCTTTGTGTTGGCGTTCTAAACTCTGGTGGATTTATGAGGACTATGGTTAACTGCTCCTCAGATCTCTGCAGGGTAAATCCAGACAGCTAGCTAGACTATCTGTCCAATCTGAGTTTTCTGTTGCACGACTAAAACAACTTTTGAACGTACACGTGTTCCACCGGCGCTTAGCACCGCCCAAGACGATTGTGATTGTTTTAAAGAAATGCCAATAAACAGACCTTCCTCCGCAGCGCTGTACTAATGGTAGCAGTAGACAGTAATAGAATATAGCAGCACTTTCTACCGTCAAAAATAAATAGAAAGACTTTTAAACCAAATGCTAAGAAGTGTGAGTGAAATTGGGAAGAAATGAACAACATTGGTAGCCAAGATTACAGCTCCTCTGGCGTTAGCATGTAGCTACAGTACTTGTGGCAATAAACACTACCGTAACATTAGCCTTAAAAAAACGCTTTAGTAGCCTGCCTGAAACAGATGACCAATCGTAGCAACCCAGCTCCGAGTAACGTGACACGGAGAGTAGAAAAAAACGTTGAGAGCGGAGCGTTGAGAACAGTGGGAAATCTAAGGGTTTTGCTAAGACAGAAAATATGGAAAAGCATAATAGGTTCCCTTTAAAGGCAACCTTAACATCAGTCCAACATCTATCTATTCATCTGTTTTTATATGAATGAGTTCCACCACCTCTGTGCTCTCCACCGGCCGTGTTGTTGTAAATGATTGTTTTGCATTGAGTTTCCTGAGTACCCTGGACAAGTTGAGAGACTGCTCTATACAAACAGGCCGAGTGGTTGTTATTTCAGTGGTGACGCCTGGCTCACCAGACACAGAGGGCGGGATATCGATCGGCTGTCGCTGAGCATGCAAAGCAGCAGCCTGAAGGAGACACTAGAAAGACAGCGCAGGCAGCTCGGAGAGGAGAGAGCAGCTCATATAAAGCAAAAGCCAGAGAGGCGGGGAGGCTTGAGAAGTGTGGTGGAGAATACTGACTTATAAAAGATGGAGTTCAGGCTGCACTGGGCAAGACTTTAAGGTAAAAAAAAAAAAATACCTGATTTAGTCTTGAGGGGCTGCACCACAGATTCACACGCAAAAAACATGCTGGGAAGACAAATCTAAACTAAAAGGATAGGCTCCCAGTTTTTCTTTCTTAATACAACACTCACAAGGTGTTATTGGTTGCTCTAATCATCCCTCCTTACCATACTGCAGGGGTCATCAACTACATTTTGCCAAGGGCCAGAATTTTTCTAAGCAGACACTCTGGGGGCCGGACTTCCTAATACGCCTATTTTTGTTCTAAATGTTATATATATATATATATATATATATATATTTTTTTTTTTTTTTTTTTTAACATGTATTAGTGTGAGCAAACTAAAAAACATGGCTACTCCACTGATAACTAGCTCTTTAAGTAGAAAAAGATCTCAGACTATGAGGCAGTTCACTGAGGAGTGATGGTTAAAGTCTGTGATTAGGAAACATGGTTGTAGTATGCAGCGTCCTGATTGGTGGAAAATGCTTGCAGAAAGAAACGGCTGTTGTCAGGTAAGAATGTCACTTTCAAAGAGGCTGAAGCGAAAAGTTGACGTGGAAAAGCCCAGCTTTACTGATGAATGGACAGATAAGCAGGCTATGCATTCGTCACCTATGCCCATTTGCAATGAAACCGATGTTGTTGCAAAATAATACAACCAGCATCATCATCAAGAATGAAGAACGCAAACATAATGGTCGCGTCATTCACATGCATATTAAGTAGCCACATGTATATGTTTTGGTCTTAATACATCCATAGATTTACCGTTCTAGCGGAGAGGATGGCTCTTTCAGCCAGCAGTTCAATTTATAAGAATTTGTCCAAATTTCAAGATTCCCAGCAAACTAAGATAAACAGTTAGACTACAAACAGACAGCTTTTGTTTTAGCTTGTTTGTAAAAATTCTCTATTTGCAGAGTAGAGCTGTGTTCGCGTAAAACAGCGCGGTGGACTGAGCAGACAGAGCAGATTGAAATATCGCTTTCTACATGTTTATGCCTGTCTATACAGGTTAGTGCATTGATAAGTATTGACTGCGTGTTTTAACGCACACACATCTCAGCTCAGCTGTGTGTGTGAAGCGCAGGCATCGGCATGTGAATAGAGATGCAAATACAGGGGCTGGGTTTGTGCTCTACCTGTGTAATGTTACCTGCTGTAAATGCTTGAAATGCTAAATAACAGAACGCATTTTTTCCTCTTTACATTTTCTGAATCCGTGATTGTTCTGCGGGCCAGACTAAAAGCTTTGGCGGGCCGGATCTGGCCCGCGGGCCGCCAGTTGACGATCACTGCCATACTGGCTGCAAGAAATACCTTCTGTCGAGTGACTTCTGTACATGTAAGAAGAGATGGTCGAAATCCACAGTGCTCGTTTTGTGCATAAATGCAGTCTGAAGTTCAGCTGAAGCTAATATAAGGCTTCAGTATGTTTTAGACAAATTAAGTGGATATAATTCAACTTGACAGTATTTTAAAGTATAAAATGTAGGGTTTCCCTGTTGACCTAGTGGAAGAATCATAACAAAGAGTTGTTGTAGAGTTTTGTGCTAAAAACATGGTAACTTTGGAAGATATCCACTGTACTTAAATGGATGGCTCATATAAAAGCCTCAGGTAAACTTTGGAATGTATTTTTACACAGAGAGAGGACTGTGGATTTTGTCCCCCATCACTTGCATTGATATTACTTTGCGAAAGAATCTCTCTAAGCTGCAGTGGGTAGAAAGCAAAAAAACACTAGGATTTGAAGTAGAGTGAAACCTCTTCCTGCAGCTCTCAGATCACTTGAATTACAATATGCTGAAATATTATGGGATATTTGCCCAACGACACAAAAAAACAAATTGCCTACCACAGCTTTGATGGCTAGTATGAACAGAAGGAATGATCCCAGCAAGTAAATCCTGTTTCAATGTTATTATGGGCACCTGACTATTGATTTAAGACAGACTTTAACAATTGTGAACCTATTCTTTAAGACAGACTTAAAAATCTGAATCTATCCTTTAAGCATCTGACATGGCTTTTAAAAATATGGATGCCTCATGTCAGCCAAAGTCCATTGTTCATGGTAATTTTTTTTGGTGGCTTTTATTGACTTTATTGATAGGACAGCTTACAGTTTTTCTTGATTGCTTTGATGCAGCAGTCAACTCAAACTCCACATTTTTCAAAACAGTTAACACACAGGCCGAAACAGTGGCACTCATGGGCAAAATGACACATTTTGTTTGCAAAAGGCTCTAACCATGCCAAAACATTTAAAATATGCAACAAAAGCTAATTTTGCCTTCAAACAACACAACTTGCAAACACGTGTATGAGCTCTTCCAATCAACCATTACACAGTGGACAACAAAATACAAAATACAGCACTCAGTGGGAATCGGTGCACCATTGCTTGTCACTGTAGCCTATTACTCTACTCAGCTTTCATGCCAGTGCCATTTGTTGTCAAATTTGCCTTCTTGCAAAGAATTGGATCCAGAATCAGAAATGCTTTGATGCACATTTTATTGATTCCATTGATTCTTATTTTCAAACTGTGGCTGAAAACTGAAATACTGTAAATATAACACAAAATACATGTAAACCAAAATAAAATATATTAGAGTATAAGAAATTAAGAACATAAAAATAAAATATCTTACAGTAAAGTATAAACATCTATTACTGTAGAGTATAAGAAATAGCCACTATTGATACTGAGTCTCTTCTGTCTTGATGATGGGGCCACATGGCCATGATTAATAACGTGATCAATAACAGTTGCCAAAATTTCATCAGCAACCTGAGCCCTTCCAACTATACCTCCACCTCGCACTCGGACTCCTCTTTCTTGGACCCCTCTACCTCTTCCCCTCACTCTCATCTGCCTTTGACCTCTTCCATCCATGTTGGCAAAGAACAACACAGACGCTGCACCTTTAAGGTCTGCAGACTGATTGAAAATTTGTGTGAAGGAGTGTCAAACAGGTGCTTCAGTGATTTCATACTGATATAGGTAGTTTCTAATAGTGAGGAACAGATGGTTTCTGTTTGGTTACCATAGCTAAAACAATGGAGTTTGGACTGCTTGAATGACATCCGTGTTAACTGTTCTGCAAAAGGGTGGGGAAAATGTGTCAATCCAATGAGAAAGGGTTAACACATTTGCAAGCGGTGTCTTCTGCTCTGCTGAGACAGTGATGATGAAAACCGAGTGGATCCCAGTTTCGTTAAGCAGGTCAAAGCAATCAAGAAAAACTGTACTGTACGTAGCTTTCATGACAGTGCCATTTGTTGTCAAATTTGCCTTCTTGCAAAGAATTGGAACCAGAATCAGAAATGCTTTGATGCAAATTTTATTGATTCCATTGATTCTTATTTTCAAACTGTAGCTGAAAACTGAAATACTGTAAATATTACACAAAATACATGTAAACCAAACCAAAATAAAATCTATTAGAGTATAAGAAATTAAGAAAATAAAAATAAAATCTATTACAGTAAAGTACATCTATTACTGTAGAGTATAAGAAATAGACACTATTGATACTCAGTCTCTTCTGTCTTGACGATGGGGCCACATGGCCTAACCCTGCAGACTGATTGCTAATTGAAGATTTGTGTGAAGGAGTGTCAAACAGGTGCTTCAGTGATTTCATACTGATGTAGGTAGTTTCTAATAGTTAGGAACAGATGCTTTCTGTTTGGTAACCATAGCTAAAACAATGGCGTTTGGACTGCTTGAATGACATCCGTGTTAACTGTTCTGCAAAAGGGTGGGGAAAATGTGTCAATCCAATGAGAAAGGGTTAACACATTTGCAATAGGTGTCTTCTGCTCTGCTGAGACAGTGATGATGAAAACCGAGTGGATCCCAGTTTCTTTAAGCAGGTCAAAGCAATCAAGAAAAATGTTAAGTCAGGAAAGTGGGAAAGAGAGAAGAATGACATGCAGCAAAGGGCCGCAGGTCGGAACCGAACCTGCGGCCGCTGCGACAAGGACTGAGCCTCTGTACATAGGGCACACGCTCTACCAGGTGACCTAACACTGGTAATTAAAGGAGAACTCCGGGCAATTTTTACGTTAATCCTGATCGCTATAAGTATGTGAGTACTGTCGATAGCAAAAAAAACGAGCCGAATCGGTGCTAGCTAACTGGAGCTGCTGCAGCTAATGCCGAGAGCTCCCACTTAGCTAAAACGGCAGTTTTGGGGGCATATCATAAAGAGTGTCTTTGTGCTTCTTAACAGACACAAAATGCAATTAAAATGTCTGTGCAACATGAACAGGGCCCTTACATGACAACAAGATGCGTTTTCAACTCAGACATTGTTTAAATTCACCTACTCTGTTAGCTGCTAGCTGCCGTCTGGGATGAGTGAGTGTGTTCAGCCAGGCTTCGGTAATAATCATCAAGCAGCAGTTCCCTGTGTATTTGTAGCATATATATCCATTTTGTGTACGATCCATCTGGCGTTGGTGAATAGTAGTCTCTGCAGTGGCGAACTGTGTGTTAGTTGCCTTAGCCAGGCTAGCAGGGCCGACTGGCATCCTTCTACTTCTTCCCCGCCTTCCTCGCCTGCCGCGGCCGACAACAATCCACGGGCACCCGCTGGTCTGGTGGATGTCCTCCAGAGGACAGTTCATGCTTTTGCGGCGAAAAAATATGTAATTGAGCACTGTAGTGGTTATGATCATATCAGTGACTATGTAACTACATGGAAACGGGACAAATGATGTCTGTTTCTTGTACAGTAATAGTGTTACTGAAGGCTAGCTCTAGCTCCATAGGTTACTCCAAGCGTCTTCCCTTGTGAACACCTCCGCTCTTCACTCTTCTCACACCACGCTTCCATCTGCACACTGCTGTTTACCTTTTCCTGCTACAACTGAAATCCCACGGGACTTCAGCGCAAGACTACTACTACTAGCCTTCTGTAACGCTGTTACTTTACAAGAACCAGGCATCATTTGTCCCGTTTCCATATAGTTCCATATAGTTACATAGTCACTGATATGATCATAACCGCTACAGTGCTGAATTACCTATTTTTGAGGGGGAAATACATTTTTTTCGCCGCAAAAATTTCGCCGCGAAAGCATGAACTGTCCTCTGGAGGACATCCACCAGAACAGCGGGCGCCCGTGGATTGTTGTCGGCCGCGGCAGGCGAGGAAGCCGGGGAGGAATTAGAAGGATGCCGGTCGGCCCTGCTAGCCTGGCTAAGGCAACTAACACACAGTTCGCCACTGCAGAGACTACTATTCACCAACGCCAGATGGATCGCACACAAAATGGATATATATTCTACAAATACACAGGGAACTGCTGCTTGATGATTATTACCGAAGCCTGGCTGAACACACTCACTCATCCCAGACGGCAGCTAGCAGCTAACAGGGTAGGTGAATTTAAACAATGTCTGAGTTGAAAACGCATCTTGTTGTCATGTAAGGGCCCTGTTCATGTTGCACAGACATTTTAATTGCATTTTGTGTCTGTTAAGAGGCACAAAGACACTCTTTATGATATGCCCCCAAAACTGCCGTGGGAGCTCTCGGCATTAACTGCTGCAGCTCCAGTTAGCTAGCATCGATTCGGCTCGTTTTTTTTGCTATCGACAGTACTCACATACTTATAGCGATCAGGATTAACGTAAAAATTGCCCGGAGTTCTCCTTTAAGGACCCTGTTGAAATGGAAATGGCACACCGTTTATCCCCATATTTAATACATTTGATGAATTTGACAAATTATACCTAAGTTGAGTGAATATAGCCCAACGTTGTCAATACACAGTATTTTAACCGTCACATAACCAACTCTGTATCCTTACATTCATCTTGAGCTTTCTAATTCTACTAGTGCAGTGCCAGTTCAAAACGGGCCTGTTAGGAACGGGCCGATTGCTCTACCTCCAGCCATCTTACAGCTTTCTCTAGAAACGCATATCAGTTGGGCCTGTGTGTCTTAGATTACAGCCACGAATGTTTTATGAATAGCCCCGGATCTAAATATTCACGTGTGCATGAGTGAGCGTGCGAGAGAGAAATAGAGACAGAGCTCACCGGTAAGCCTGTGTAGCTCAACATAAAACGTAATGTGTGTGTGAATGTGCAATAGTCATAATAATATAACAGCCTGTCAAAATAAATGCAGGTCTCTAACTAACTGTGTGTGTGTGTATGTGTGTGTGTGTGTGTGTGTGTGTGTGTGTGTGTGTGTGTGTGTGTGTGTGTGTGTGTGTGAGTGTGAGAGTGCGAGTATACACGTCCAGACACGTCCAGGTGGAGAAAAACAACTCAATCTTTTTAGATATTTCCAAAAGACAAGGAAGAGTAAGAAGTTAGAAATCTCCTGTTGGTTTATAATAAGAAGTGCATTTCTCTTCATCGTGATTGTAGGTGACATTACATTTTATTTTACAAATCTTACGTTGGATAAAATTACAGTTGTGTAACGTTATGCAATGTGAGTTTATTATATACAGTTGTGCAATGATGGTTGCTGGGTAATATGAAAGTAGATGTTGTCCAATGCCAAGTCTCTAATCTGTCAAGACTGACAAGCTGAGCACAACTGCAATCCAAAGGAGCAGTCATGCCTTTCAAACAAAAAATCAGCAGTTATAAGCGTGCACTGGGGGAAAAAAATACATAACATAAGTACATTTCTGTTGTTGTTTGTTGATTAATTTTACCAAGGTTAGCTTTTTTTAGCCTCTTCGCTATTGTGGAGCAAAGTGTTCAAAGACAATTGAGCACGAGAAAAAACACCGTAATAATAACAATAATATTAATAATAAAAATAATAATAATAATAATAACAATAAACACTGCATCAAGGATTGTGCTTTTCACTGATTGGCCACGGGAAGTAAAATGTCACTTTTTTATGGTTAGTGTGGACTTTACACCGTAACTTCGTAATTAAGTTCACACTACGTAGGCTATTACTTACATGCTAAAATGTAATGTAAGTTATAAAACAGTGAGAGGAAACTCTGTTCTATCATTCACTTAGATTACTGTAAATAAATACATCTGTCAGCATTCTACATAGGCGGATAATAGTGATGACAGGAATCTTGCCAATATTTTGCCTTCTTTAAGTTTGATCATTTTTTGCTCCAATTATTCAGTGTGTCTCCCTGAATTCTATCAATCCCTATAATGCAGCATTTACACAATCAAGGGAGACTAAAATTTTCCATTGAAACCCAGAATGCAACACTAGTAGTACCCAGGTTTTTCAATAAAGAGGCACCATTGGCCCTGAATATTTGCCGTCTAATTTATTGGTCTTATCCATGTCCTCACATCCTTTCAAATCCAGGCTGAAACTCATTACTGCAGTGAGAACACTGGAAAGGTGTTATATTACAACAAATAACCGGCTGGGACTGCCTTTCACACCTTGTCCCATCACCCTAACAACCACTGAAATATACAAATGTGATGATCTGGCTCCATTTATGCCAATCACAGCCATGCAATTATAAACACTGGCATAAAGTGTAAGAACAACAAGGAAACAGTGGGTCCTGAACCCTGTTCAGATCTGTTTAGCCATTCCTTATTGTTGAAATGCCATTATTATTATTACTGATGTTACTACTACTCTTTGGAGTTAATTAAGTATTTATGACAAAATAAAGGTGTATAAAAGCGAAGCATAATCCAAATTTCTTTTGTGGAGTAATGGACACTTTCAGTAAAAAGCTATATCAATATTAATGAATATACACAATATTAATATTTGACATATACAGTAAAAACACAACATTGATATTTGACATTTTCTAAAATTTGATTGATATTTTATGGTGAACTACAACTTTTATGCTAACTTATAGCCAGCCCAAGTGTTTTTGTGGCCTAAATTGAACCGAATGCAGGAGACAAGAGGCAAACCACAGACTACTGTACCACAGTCCTGTGTTTGTAGGAAACATTATTCAGTAGATTAAAATGCCATTATAGGAGACAGAGTTGTTTAAGAATACAGGAAAATTCAGATGATGTGCGAGGGAAAGGACGACACGGTCTAAATCTGGCAATCAACGTTATACTGTGTCAATATGTGTAGACAAAGTCACAAATATAGAGTAATGAAACTATCTTAGTACTTCTTAAAGCCAGGGTAACCCACTACACCCAATCAATGGTAGGGTGGTCTACGTCCACAACGTCCCACTTCCAGGATTGTCCCGGTGCTGATGGAAATTCAGCCGGATGTCCTTCTTTTCAGCCGGATGTCCGTTACCTTCCTCTCTCTTTGTGTTGGTGTTCTAAACTCCAGTGGATTTATGAGGACTATGGTTAACTGCTCCTCAGATCTCTGCAGGGTAAATCTAGACAGCTAGATAGACTATCTGTCCAATCTGAGTTTTCTGTTGCACGACTAAAACTACTTTTGAACGTACACGTTCCACCTAAACAAGTTCCTTCCTGAGGCTATTTTGCAGAGGCACCGTTGCTCCGTCCAGCGCTTAGTGCGATTGTGATTGGTTTAAAGAAATGCCAATAAACCAGAGCACGTCCTGGAATGCTGTGTGGACTAGCCAGACCCTCCTCCGCAGCACTGTGGAGGAAGGTCTGGTAAAGCAAGACTAATTGGACGTTCTGCTACCTTTGTCACAATGTCGGCCTCAGTTGTGTTCATGCCCATTCTGCCTCTCTGCACCTCTTTTCAGCCACATTTCCCCAGGCTCCTTCATTGCCATTCTCTACCTGTCCATCAGATGCCCACAGACATTCCCATCTGACCCAGCCCCTCCCTCCTGCCTTGTAGTAATCCCTACCCCACCATTCCCATCACCTGCCTGCTTGTTTGGTGTAGACTGTAGGTTTGCACCATTTCCCCCTCAACAAGTAAATATAAATTCCACCCAAGGGACTAAGTTGTGTGTACCATGCTATAAGCGGCCTCCGCTGAGCTATAATCTGATCAGTGTTGTGAAAACAATTTTGATAATGCTGTGGAATTAAACCGCCGAAGCCCCCCCGTCGACTGTTACATTTGAAACCAGTGGCACACAGGCCTGAGCTAATGACTCGGCTTACAGCTCAGATTGGCTGGGAAAATGGGCTTGAATAGTACTTAAGGGAGCCCTTATATTGAATGCATTGTGAGCTAATTAGCTACAGTAAAACACTGTACAGATCTTAGGACCATGAGTATGTTTGATTGGATGGATAGAGACTATAACGTCCATTGACTGCACACCAGAGACACTCAAACATTTTCATTTAATGCATTCCAAAATTCCAATCTGTATTGTTGAACTAGAAAAATATACTGCACAGTATACTGTATCAAGAGTAGGTGCAATTCTTTGTCAATTTTTATTTCACACCCAGAACACATCACACACCACCATTATTAATGGGATGACAAATCATGTCTAAATTGTTTAATACCAGACTAACAACCTACAGCCTCCCCAGTGTCCCCAACAACATTCAATACACCTCACAATACAACAGTGTTTGATGAAACTAACACACTGATGTTGATATCCTGACAACTAGTAATAAACAGGAATTTGCTCAAAGTATCAGACTGTAACACTAATAATGTAATAATGTAATGTCTAATGTAGTTTCCTTACCATCTCCTACTAACAGTCAATGTTTATTTTAACTATGACCACCACCTTTTCTGAACCTTAAGCAGTTTTATTTGCCAAAACTAAACCCAAATTAGTCACGTTTAGCGAGAGATTGAGGACCCAATTGCAGAGAGATACTAGCAGACAGGAGATGGTGCGAGCTTCAGGATTTAATATAACAGAAAACGGCAGTACAGAGACTGGCAAACAATACGAAGAAACTCAGAGAAACAAACAAAAGCAAAAGCAACAGGAAAACGCAGGCTGACGGAAACACGGGCAGAAAACAACTGGAGCAAACTTACAGAGAAAAGGCACACAACACAAAACAATGATCCGACCAAAGCCAAGGGAAGACAAGGACTAAATACACGGGGTAACGAGGAAACAAGAGGCAGGTGACACAAGGGCTGGGAAACCGGTGGAAAACATCAGGTAATCACAAGAGCGGGAAAACAGATAGTAAAACAAGACAGAACAGATTATCAAAATAAACAGGAAACTAAGCAAAGTACAGAACAGACTACCAAAATAAGATACACACCAACCATGACAGGACCCCCCCCCCAGGGACAGATCCCAGATGTCCAAAAAACAAAAAACAGGCAGAAACAACCCAGGGAGGGTGGAGGGGGCCCGGAGGAGGGCTGACTCCCGAAACAAAATAAGTCAACCCCGGAGGGGCGAAAGAGAGTCCAGGGGAGGCAGAAAGCCACTGGGGACCAGAGAACAGAGTCACTGGGGCACAGGGAACAGAGAGAGGGGCCACTCTGGGAAACACAGAGAGAGCTCGGCAACAGGGGGCAGAGAGCTCGGCAACAGGGGGCAGAGCAGCATCGAAGGCTGAAACCTTCAGGCGGCCGGACAGGTTGGCAAAGGTAGAAACCTTCTGGCGGCCTGCGACGAAGGCCGAACCCTTCTGGCCACCGGCGACGAAGGCAGAATCTCTCTGGTGGCCGTACTGGACGTCGAGGGCAGCGCCCCTCCGGGGGCCGAGCAGGTTGGCCAAGGCGGAGCCCCTTGGGAGGCTGCGCAGGTGAAGGGGCAGCTGGGCCGAGACCAGGCGACGGGTCAGCTGGGCTGGGGCCTGGCGACGGGTCAGCTGCACGTCAGCGGAGATTCAGAGTGGCTGCTAGCAGGCCGAGGTTCTGGAGGGCTGCTAACCAGCCGGGGATCTAGGGAGCTGCTAGCCAGCCAGGGATCTGTGAGGCTGCTAGCCAGCCGGGAATCAGGGATGCTGCTAACCAGCTGGGGATCTAAGAGGCTGCTAGCCAGCCCGGGTTCAGAGAAGCTGCTAGTCAGCCGAAGCTCGGGGCGGCTGCTAGCCAGCCGGGATTCTGGGAAGCTGCTAGCCAGCCAGGGATCTGTGAGGCTGCTAGCCAGCCAGGGATCTGTGAGGCTGCTAGCCAGCCAGGGATCTGTGAGGCTGCTAGCCAGCCAGGGATCAGGGATGCTGCGAACCAGCCGGGAATCTGGGATCAAGGACAACCTGGGGACACGAGGGAACTCAGGAACACTAGGAAGCTTGGGGAAGCTGGGCAGTGCAGGGACACTGGGCAGCTTGGGGACACTAGGAAGGCTGCTAGCAAGCCTGGGATCTGGGAGAGTGCTAACTAGCCTGGACTCAGGGAGGTTGCTAACTAGCCTGGGCTCAGGAAGGCTGCTAGCTAGCTTGAATTCAGGAGGGCTGCTAGCTAGCTGGGGCTCAAGGGGGCTGCTAGCCAGCCGGGGCTCAAGAACGCTGCTAGCTAGCCTGGATTCAGAAGAGCTGCTAACTAGCCTGGACTCAGGGAGGTTGCTAGCTAGCTTGAATTCAGGAGGGCTGCTAGCTAGCTTGGGCTCAAGGGGGCTGCTAGCCAGCGGGGAATCAAGGGGGTTTGCTAGCTAGCTGGGGCTCAGGGAGGTTGCTAGCTAGCTTGGGGTCAGGAGAGCTGCACGTCAGCCCGGAGTCAGGGGAGCTGCACGTCAGCCCGGGGACAGGGGAGCTGCACGTCAGCCCGGGGACAGGGGAGCTGCACGTCAGCCCGGGGACAGGGGAGCTGCACGTCAGCCCGGGGACAGGGGAGCTGCACGTCAGCTCAGGAACAGATGGGTTGCACGTCAGCTCGTGAACACCGGTCAGCTCAGGCTCAGAAACAGGTCAGCTCAGATACACTGGTTTGCTCAGGCTCAGGTACACAGGTTTGCTCAGGCTCAGGTACACAGGTTTGCTCAGGCTCAGGTACACAGGTTAGCTCACGCTCAGGTACACAGGTTAGCTCAGGCTCACAGGTTAGCTCAGGCTCACAGGTTAGCTCAGGCTCACAGGTTAGCTCAGGCTCACAGGTTAGCTCAGGCTCAGGTACACAGGTTAGCGCAGGCTCACAGGTTAGCTCAGGCTCAGGTACACAGGTTAGCGCAGGCTCAGGTACACAGGTTAGCGCAGGCTCAGGTACACGGGTTAGCTCAGGCTCAGGTAAACAGGTCTGCTGAGGCTCAGGACAAAAAACAGGCATGGAGACGGGGAGGCGAAACTCCTGTGCTATGGCCTGCCAACGCACCTCCATAAGGTGCCTAGCGAAGGCGGGGTCCTCCTCATGCAGGGAGCGGAAAAACTCAATCAACAGTTCTCCATCCGAATCCAGTGGGTGAAAAACTGGCTTGAATTCCATAGCTGCTGGGTCCATATCTGGTCGGATCATTCTGTCACGTTTAGCGAGAGATTGAGGACCCAATTGCAGACAGGAGATGGTGTGAGCTTCAGGATTTAATATAACAGAAAACGGCAGTACAGAGACTGGCAAACAATACGAAGAAACTCAGAGAAACAAACAAAAGCAAAAGCAACAGGAAAACGCAGGCTGACGGAAACACGGGCAGAAAACAACTGGAGCAAACTTACAGAGAAAGGCACACAACACAAAACAATGATCCGACCAAAGACAAGGGGAAGACAAGGACTAAATACACGGGGTAACGAGGAAACAAGAGGCAGGTGACACAAGGGCTGGGAAACAGGTGGAAAACATCAGGTAATCACAAGAGCGGGAAAACAGATAGTAAAACAAGACAAGACAAGACAGAGAACAGATTATCAAAATAAAACAGGAAACTAAGCAAAATACAGAACAGAAACAGACTACCAAAATAAGATACACACCAACCATGACAAAATTAACCAAAGTGGTGGCAGACTAGAAAACTTTTTTGTCTATTTTGTTGTTTAGGTACTATATGAGGACTTGTTGGGCATGCCAATAGGAGCGCCAGATCTACATTCACAATTCTACTTACTGTAAGTACAAGTAGCAAAATGTACCTATAGAGTACCCTCTCAGTGCGCATGCGTCATCGTCTGTGTGTACCTGCCAGAGGATCCGTTAAAAATCAACGTTTTATCCGTTTTTTAGCCACACTCATGAGATACGGTCTTTGGATTTTAATTGTTCTAACTAACTAACTTCTAAGGGACCGTTCGGTATTTATGGAATGGACCACCGGAGGAAAATAGGGGAGGGTCATGTCTTTTTATTTTATGCTGAGGGGGGGGGGGGGGTTATCCAACATTTTTGCTGGATACACCGTATCATTTACCTTTTTGTGGATCTACTGATCGCTGTGGATTACTTTTTTTCGTGTCATTGGATTACGGAAAAATATGGATCTTTTTTCTTAACGTGTCTTAACGTTTTATGGTGAGTTTGGAGAGACATCTCAACAGACTGTAGGTCCAACACTGATTGTTCACCGTTACATTTTAGTTGAATTTAAGCATCTGTCTATTGAGTTCCAAAACAGCCGTGCCGCGATTGGATTTCATAAGGGCGAATTGTTAAATTGTTACAATGTAACTTAAAATCTGCTTTAAAAATAAACATATATGTTTTGGAATATAATGTTCAGCTTTGGCAGCTTTACCTATGTTCTAAAATATACAATGACTGAGGAAGCCTAGTGACAAGTCCATAGCAACCCGTGTTGAATTGGTTACATCCCAGCGTCCTTTGCTGCATGGTCTCAATGTTTAATTGTTTTATTTCATATGAATACTAGTTTACTAGAGGAGTAACTTAGTATCTGAAGTAATGCAGTAATGCAGGAAGTTTGCATTTAGTTTCCATGCTTATTGTGTTTCCACAACAATGTTAGTGAGTAAATCTACTGAAATGGCCACCACACCATAACAGAGGAGCGTGATGTGTAAGATGAGAATGCAGAGGTTAATTCCTGTTCTTCATGGCTGTTAAAATCAAATGGGATCTGTACTTCTTTGTTAAGTACAAACCTGCACGGGAGGGGAGGGTCATTCCTCTTTTTCAAGTTGTTTTGGAGGGTCATAGGAATATTATTACTGACGAGGGGAGGGTCAAGTCTTTTTAGGTTAGAGGCCTCAAAACTCCTCCGGTGGCCCCTTAATTAAATAACGAACAGTCCCTAAACTATATCTTTTAATCGGAAATTATTTTAGTCATGCAACGGGGTATATGCTGTCAAAAGTTTTTAACTATATTGGCAACTTTCCCCCTTTAGCGTTTAGCTTAGTGCAGCACCATTGCAACCATAAACAACACGGGCTTGGCCGTGTCATCCTCCCCAGCTCCACCCTCTCGTCAAAAATCATCACACCCAGTTGCAAAAAACCAAGATGGTGAAGCCCGTATTACCAAACTCAAGGCTTCAAAACGGCAGTCCACAAACCAATGGGTGAAATCATGCATGCTACGTCCACAATTTTTACAGTCCTGACTATACCTGTAGCAATTAGGCCACAATTAAGCACATTGACCTTACACGGTCCAGCGATATACTAGGTTTTGACGTAGTCTTCTTTAAAAGAGAATGCTTGCTTTATATGTAGCGTTGCTGAAATAATTTACATGCAAGCTGATTCTTTACACATTTAATATTGTAGTTAACTCTCATCCAGTATAACATATTTATTATATTCACATAATAAATATCTTTATCGCTGAGACAGATGGGGGTACCTTTCATCATTTTGGTATTAAAACTTGATGCACCTCTTGGTATGAAACGAGACACTACTGCCTGATTTTGTACCATGAATTGATCTGCAATCACACCATCTGCCCGGCTGTAAACACTGCACTCCAAAAGCTCAACTTACACAAGATTGTCTGTGTTTAAGAGTTAATAGCAGTAAATCATAGCATTCGTCTGCCCATCTCAATCACTCTCTAAAAATGGGAATGAATAAAACATTGTCTCTATTCTTCCAAGACATAAGTGATGAGAGGTCACGATCAGATGTCACAGGTCACAGGCTATTCTTATTGGTCGAATCTACTCTCACAAGCAATCATGTGTGGGATCAATACCAATAGCCAACAGCGTAGGTATCATGGAGACAATTACAGGTTTGGAGATTATGCAGGCTTGCATTCAACAGGCTGTCCAGGTGTGTTTGGCAGCTAGAGCAGTGTGATTTGGTAGAGCCATAAATAGAGACAGCTACACTGTAATTTTCATTACTGAAGAGCCTGGCTGTGGGCTATACTACTGCATCCAGCAATGTGTGTGTGTGTGATAACACTTCTGATTACTGTAGTAGTGTGTATATATTTCAATATCACTTGGATTCATAATGCACTGATAACACCAAGATGCATACCAATACTGACAAAAATTCAGATATAACAGAATTAAATAAAATACTGTAGTTAAAATCAGTGAAACCGATTGATATTACAGAATATCTATTATATTATGTATTTTAAAGGGGCATCCCAAATGAATTTTGCTGCCATATTGTACAATCATTCATTGAATGACCATATTAAATCTGTAGCAGTGTCATCGTGTACCTTGCTAGTTACAGTACAATTAGGTAAATGCAGCCAAGCGCACATTAAAGGCCCATATATACCAGCTTTTTAACAGTGCATACGCGTAGACAAGCAGTGGGGCGAACGGTATTGTTCACATACTTGCCTGCGTACTTTGCGTGTACCTGGAGGATTAAACGTATACACTAGAGGGCAGATTAGGGCCGTATCGTCCCCGGCCGACCCCGGAAGATATTCCTGGGCTGGAGTGTGGAACAGCTGCTGACCTGCCTGTCAGATGATATACTGCCCCCACGTTCATGTGCTGAATTGCATCTTGCGGACGCGTAGCGTTCATTTCTGAAGACCTGCACAACCTATGCTCCAAAGAAATGCAGGCTACGTGTGGCAGCCATCTTATGTACGTGAATGTGTAGTTAAAAGAAAGTATATCAGCGCCTTTAAGTGGTCCTAACAAAAGAAAGAAAGGTTTTAGAAGCAGCCTGTTGTGATTGCAGGTCCCCACACACTGTTGGTTTGCTGTAAACTAATCAGATACCGTGTTCATAAATAGAAGCCAATTACTTCACTTTTGTTTATTATTGGTTTTTAGATAGAGGCCTATACAAGCCATTATTATATGCACATTTTGTTCCCCACCACAACCTTCCTTCTGTAAATGCCATCTTTGCTATGTTTACTCCTACTTCTCAGAGGTGAAGAATGTTTCCTGCAATATGCAAATTGCATGACGTCAGTAAATTCAATGGAATACGTAATCATCTTCTGTTAACAGATCTCCTATTATTTGCACCACCCCTCCCCTAAATGCATATGCTGTGAGAGAGAGTGCGTTGCAAGCGCTCAAACAAATGCCACAAACTGCGACCAGCACAGCAGTGTTTGGGGCAGAAGAACAGATGCAAAACCCTTAATAAATCTGGCCCTGTCAGTGTTATTGCAACTCATTGTGATTAAATAGATTCTAGACAATAGATTATTTAAAACATCAAAATTGATTTGATTGTCATGATAAAACAATCTGACATCTTCAAAACTGAAATTCTACACCACCTAAAAGCCCTGATGCACCAAGCCGACGGCCAAGTACCACGTACGTTTTGCACATGCGAAATAACTTCCCATACCAGCAGGTAGCGGTAATCTATTCATCATTCAACAAGGGAAACCGGATACCTTTGCTATGATACACACAACAAACAGTGTTTGCTCGATCAGCGGCAGAACCGAACAGAGCCTCTGCTCTGGTACCGGGAGATGGCTAACCAGACTGTAAATATTTAGCGATGCAGAGGGCGCAGAGAGAGAGGTCTATTACGGTCTTTATATTACATATCACGGTATAGGATATTAGTTTATTATTAACATTAGTTGTTGTATGTAGAGATCTTTTAAAAGACATGCTATTGTTGGAATAAATATGCTTAAACAAGTAGTTATGTGTATTTCGTTGTTGGCTATGTTTCAAATCTTATGGACATAATATGGAAAAATAGTTATTCCAATAGTTCAAACCTGTGTTTAGAAGGAACATTCAAATGTAATTTTTGACCAATTTTGACAGCTCCATGTGTATTGGATTGATCAGATGAGATGAAAAATGAAAGGAGCTGTGGGTGTGCCTGTCACAGTCGTTTGTTTGTTTTCCTCACTCTTGTTTCCAAGCTGAACAGCCAATCAGATGAATTGGCTGTTCAGCCAACGGTACGCGGGACACACCGCACCGTGTGTATTTCGACTGACTGCAGAACGGCTGCGTTCCAACTCCGGCACAGCTCCCGGGGATCCGCAGCTCTCCGGAGCAGATACCCAGAGCTTCTATTTTTGCTGGACGCCAGAGAGCTCAGCAGCAATTCAGCACAGGGCAGATAGTGCAGGACAAGAAGTCGAGCACAGAAGCAAAATAAAACATCCGGTTAATGTTCAAAATAAAATACACTGTGCTCACGGCGGATCATATTTCCCTGCACTACACCTTGAAAACAGCACAGAGTTGTTTCCCCTCTACTCCTCTGGATGGAAACAAACTGTTGATGGTTTTGTGTTTCTATTCTACCTGAATTCATGAGATCTCGTGGGTCCTGCGATGAAAACGAGAACAGTGTAATTGGGTGGATCAGGACAGGAAATTATTATTAAAAGAATGGAATTTCATATTTAAAATTATATTAATAAAAACATTATGTAGCCTAAGTGGAATATGTTGCAGGCTACTAGACCCTATTTAAGGTCAAACAAGGAAAAAAACATGTACTGTATATAAATGAAATAGTCTTACAACACATCGCACAACCCATTTTCATAATGGACAATTAAACCTGGTTAAACGTTTAACCTGAAAGTTGTTTTAGTCAATACTAACAAGGCCTTCTACTTCAAAAATGTACTGTATGTCGCAAACAACAGTTTGCAAAGTTGCACAAATCACACAAAATAAAAATGTCCCCGGTGTGTAAAGACCTTAACTTGTGGTATGATTCATAGTAAGGGTAATTAAGTCTTAATTGTTAAACTTTATATTTCCTATGAATTGAGGTTATTGAAGTCAGTCTGAGAATAATAATATAATAATAATAAGCTTAATTTGTATAGCGCCTTTCATACACAAAGTGCAGCTCAAATCGCTTTACATCCAAAACATTCAACACAACTCTCGCAGGGACAAACATAAATGTACAGTTGCACATTTAAAGCACGCAAACAGTCCATTTGCACTGCTGCACTGGTATTTTGCTTATTAGTTGACTGAATAATAATAATAATCACATACATAACATAACATAGCAGGGACAGATACAGCATGACATGAAGGAGAGGAGAGGGAAAAAAGCAACTCTCAGACTATCCTCATAAAGATAAGAACAGTGTGGGAACAGGAGAAAAACACCTCAGCACGTAAGCACGCAAACAGTACATTTGCACTGCTGCACAACATAACATAACATAACATAACATAACATAAATGTACAGTTGCACATTTAGCAGCGAAGGCGTGGGACTGGGGATAGGGTAGGGCGGGGGGGGTTTTGTCTGCTGAGAAACGCACAGCCCGGCAGCCCCACTAGTGAAGAGAAGGTTGTAAACTCTATTTTGCTCACAGGACTCAGACATAATTGTAAACATACTGTTAGGATGAACGTCCATGAATGTCCAACAATGGCAACTGGCCCTACTAGCAGGCTGAGCTTGTATGGCTGAGAAGTGACAATCCCAGTTAAAGTGTTACACAGACAGACACAGCTCCTTATGTATCATATACTCTCGACATGGCCTCAGCTTCCTCCCAGGCAAAAGGAATAGGAATTTGGGGGCCTGAGCAGTTTCCAAAGATCACAGCATTTGAATAATTTGAGTTGAAGGCACCTTTCTTAGCAAGCTGAAGAGATTAAAAATTGCAAAACGTGTAAACGTCTTTAAGAAGCTGAGGCTCAGTGATAAAATGTGATGCGTGCCTCTGAGGTTGAGAAGAAGGCGGGGAAGGCAGGCGTAAGGAAACACATGGACTTTGGCAAATGTGGTCTCAACAGGATGTTCTGGGCTGGGTTATACCTTCACTTTGACTGCTAGCCTTTTTCCGGCTGCTGGTAAGCCTTCAATTAAATGACGGCTACCTTTTTCAAGTCACTAATCCTCTTACAGTTTGGAACCCTACCCTTTGCCATGCGGAAAATACACACACACACACACACACACACACACACACACACACACACACACACACACACACACACACACACACACACACACAGTGACTCTTCAGCCTTACCCTCCTGCTGCCTGTCTTGCAGTGCTCCTGCCTTCTGGTGCCTTCTTAAGTTGACAAAAGACGCTGTTCTTGTCACAAACTGAGCCTGAAGGTAAAGTCTGTATGAAGAGAAAAAAAAGTGTGTGTGGCAAACCTGAACCTACAGTATGTCATACATTAACATGACAGTTGTGACAATGTCTGTGACAAATATATAGTGCATACAGCTGTCTTTGTAGCAGAATTATGAATAACATTAAACAATAACTACGATTATATATAATATTAACTCACGTCAATTACAGTACTTATATCATCCAGTTAGGCTGGGCTGCTTCCTTGTAGAGCAGATATCTTCAACATGGGGTCCTCAGAGTCACTGAAGGGCCTGCAGCCAAATTATTGTTTATTATTTTTAGTTTTTTTTCCACAAAAATTAAAATGTCTGAAAATATACATTAACATGATCAAAATCTGCACATTTTTTATGCTGCTTCATCTCAAGTTGACGTGACGTAGTGGCGTTTGTTCTGAAAATATTTTAAAAAACCTTGCCGTTTTTAACTGGAACATGTAACCCCTGGGTGAAAGTCCTGTGTTTGTTTGACCCATCCACCACCCGAACCCACCACTACTATTACAACACATTCTCATGAATGTATGATATTGCATGAAAATGTATGCACACCAAAATGTATAATGTCCTGGGAAATTAGGAGAGGGCCAGCTGGTCACGTGACACCAGGGTCACGTGATGGCGGCTGGCTACGAGCTCCATCACACCGAGCAGCAGTTGCTAGTTGTTTAAGCCACTACAGAGCTTCGTGACACAGGCTACAGACCTCCGTCACAGCTTGGTCGTATCAGCAGCAGTTAGTAGATGTGTTTAGCCGCTACAGAGCGCTGCGACGCCGGCTATGGTGCTCTGTTGTATCAGCGGTAGTTGGTGGTTCAGTTACCCGAGAATAGATGACTTTGAGCCAGGTACAGAGCACCGCGAGCTGCTGGTCGTTTCGACGGAGATTAGGGTTAAATTCAGTCCGTGACGAAAGTTAAGATTAGGCACCAAAAGGACTAGTTAAGATTTGGAAAAAGATAGTGGTTTGGATTAAAACACTCATAAGGAACACACAATTCCTGGGTAAAAGGCTTTAGTTTTGCCCAGGAAGGGAACTCCACTCTCTGGCTTGAAAGTCCTGTACATTATCACCCACCCATCCACCCCGACCTCCTTCTTTTGCGGCCAGCCGCGTTCTTATACAGTGGCCGGCAATGTGGAGCATACAGCAAAAAGAAACGTGGAATGCTTAGGAATTACAGTTCTTAACTTTTTGTAGCTTTTTGAACGAATGGTTCATGAGAGCTGGCTGGATATGTAATATGGGTCGTAATTGCTGCTTAAACAAACAACTTGTTTTTCGGTAAAAGGACACTCTCCACTGACAGTATGATAATAACCACCTCTAAAACGGGTCTGAGCGATCAGATCTCAATGCCTCCTCAATGCGTCTAGGGTGTGTTCACACCTGTACTTGTGATCCAATCACCCAGAACGCATGTTAATACCAGGTCTGAACAGGGCCTCATTCTACACATCCCTGTATTTGTCCTTTGGCAATAAACCCAATTTCCTCTAGTTTACATGGAGTTATTTAATTTGATATTTTATGCACAAAAGTCACCACTTCCTCACCACTATGGTTAATTAACAGTTATTCTAAATATAAAATTGTATATACTATTTTCTATAAAACACATTCTGAAGGCACATGGTTAATAAACAATCATAATTCAAGAAGTAATTCAACCAGTTACGTAAATTCGTAGCTACTTAACCACCACTACTTAAATAAACAGAAGTTTAAAAATCGGATTTACTTAGAGGTGCCTGGTTAGATCACCTGGTAGAGCGTGCGCCCAATGTACAGAGGCTCAGTCCTCGCTGCAGCGACCGCAGCTTCAACTCCAACTTGCTTACTTCCAACTTTGCTGCATGTCATCTCCCCTCTCTCCCCTTTCAATGTCCTATCAATAAATGCCACAAAAAATCTTACAAAAAAAAAATGTCAGTTTTACTCAAGTCCTGGTGGTACTTTAACTAAGCTATCGTAAAAAAAAACAAAACAATAAAAACTTGTACAATATGATAACAAGTGGCTGTAAGGCAGCTGGGTAAGGTATACAAAGGACACACAGAACTGTCATTCAGCTTCCTTCTTTTTGCAGCACTGCCTAACTGTGATGCTTTTTATAACTTGACCAGCTCGACATTACAGTTACATTTCTTAGTTATTGTTCTTTTTGATATTTTGGTTTGAATTGAATTTTGACTCATTTGGACAACTTTTGCTCTCCCTCAGGTCGTCCATCTAACTTTCCTCTTCTTTCCAATCATGCATGTTGTTGACTACATTTGTTGTTGGCCCAAAGAACATTGCCTTCTAAATAAAGTGTACACATTCAAATTCACAAAATATACTTAATTTGAGAATGGAAGGAAATTGGACTGCATCTCTTTTAGTGTAAAAATAAAGGAAATGTACTTCCTAAAAGGTAATTTTTCCCCCCCTTGCCCAAAGTGCTTAAATTGCTGAAGGCAGGAAGTGAGGAATCTTGGGTAATTTTAAGGTAGGCCAGAGCAAGTGTAGAAAAGCACCTCAAAACTTTCAGGGTTTTATTTTTTATGTTTCAACCCATATTGAAAGCTAACACATTCCTGATTAAACCCTAAAGCTCTCCTGTGACCGCAGCATCCATGGTGCTGATGAATGATCCTGCGCCTATAATGCCTGATGGCCATGCCTGTGTGAACACATACTACCTACTGATACATACAGCATCACGCATTAAAACCGTATAGACTGAAATTAGAACGTAGAGTGTTTGTGACTTCATATCTATTGGAACTTGGTCTGTATTTTCTTGTAATTGTATTCAAAAGGACTTATTAGAATCCCTTTGAGTTCTCTTATATAGCCAGACACACAGACAGCGCTGAAGCTATTGATCAGGATGAGGCACAGACCTCTGTAAAACATGGGGCGTTCCCACTATAATCAGCCAACACTGAGTATTGATTGGCCAGTGGCAGGCGAGTCGAGTAAAGGGAGGACACAGTCAGAGTCATGGGCAATTAATGGTCTCTATGCCACAGTGACAAGTCCTCTCTCCTCTCCCCTCCTTCACCTCTACCTCCGTCAGGGAATTCAAATCTATTGTAATGGGTTTTATTGACATGGTAAATATGCATCTGTGCACAGTGCAGAGGTTTGGATATAAAAAATGTAGTTAGTTTGAAACAAGCATATGTGATGTTTTTTTTCTAAAGTCAGTAAAAGGGCTGGGAGAGCACACACATATTACTACATTATACATATTGCAAAGACAATGCATATGTGTATTGTAATATTTTTACTTCAAAACAGGGCATTCTAACCTCCAATCTCTCTTGCAGGAGAAGGAATAGTTTGATTTGTGTAAGATTCCAAAGATCGAATAGTCACTAAAATATGTTACTTAAAAATGATTCCCCAAACTGTTTTTGCAATAATAGTGCTGCTAGATTTAGCTAAAACATGGAGTGGAGTGTATAATTTAAAGTAATCGGGTATTGAATATGAACCCATAAACAGTTACTATACTGTACATGAATGCAGTGCCCTGATCAATTTGGTGCCCTAGGCAAGATTTTACCTGGTGCGCCATTGCAAAGCAGCCAAGCCACTACCAATCATGTTCATACACTCACACAGAAACTGCATAGTTTTATGTCTTTGAGCTCGTTTTTATTGTAGAAACGTAACACTCTTGACGAAAGTCCAGAGGGACCGAAAATATTATTAATATCAATAAAGTGTGATGCTGAACGAGAGCGCTGTGCGGTATCTTCTTTTCTCTTCTACTTAAAGGAAACACACAAACCAGTATTAAAGAAACAAGTGACATCAAATAAATTATAAATACAATATAAATGTTTTGTACAAAATACAACAATAAAGAAACCAGTGCAAACAGAAAGATTTATAAATATAATATAAATAAGAGCAAGCAAAGACTACCTACTACACTGACTATGGAGAAGTAGCTCATACAACCACACTATAAAAAGGTGACCTATCTCTAAAAGGTATGCACTAGAAGTTTGATGTTTTTCGCTCATAGTATAGGTTAGATTTTAGTAATATGTCTTAACTGAAAGAAACAACACTGAATGAGTTAAGTAATATGGGGTCTAAAGTTCAAATGTTGGTCAAAAAGGATACCAAGATTCTTAGAACCGCTCTTGATGTTGCTAGTAAGATGGCCAATATAGTGACCCAACATCCTTAGTAAAATCAGAGCCGATCACAAGGACCACAGTTTAGTCAGAATTGAAATGAAATGAGACATCCAATTAGTAATAGAAGATAGGCAATCATGAGGGTGATGTTATTGAGGTTATTAGGTTTAACAAAGAAATAAAGCTGCGTGTCATCGGCATAGTAATGGGAAGAGATACCACTAGAGAAGCAGAGCAGGACACGTAATTGTATTCCGTGTCTTTCAGACAAGTATGAGGAAAACCATTTGAGTGCAGTAACAGAGGTGCAAACCCAGTTCAGTATTCCATCAATTAAAATGGCATTATCAGTGTATGAAGAGGCAGAGTCATGTAAAACTAAAATGGAATATTCACCTTTATCTGCACACATAAGAATGTTGTTAGTTACTGTTTTCAACAGAAGCCAGATTTATATTTATCAAAGATATTGTGTTCCCCAACAGTTGGAGAAGCTGGTGAGCACCAACACCAACAACAATTAAGGGAAGTTTGGAAATTGGCCTGTAGTCAACCAAACTGGTGTTATCTATGGAGTTTTTTTTGAAGACAGGAAAGACACTGGCTGTCTTGAAATAGGTATGCAGCCAGAATAGAGAGAAGGTAGGGGGCAATGACTGGCAGGACCCTATTACTGGGGACATGACCTCAGTATCCTCAATGGTAGATACGGCCCTGCCCTTCACCCTTTTCAAGTAACAGTTTTAAAGTAATGTGCTTTGTGGGCAACTTTTCACCTCTTAAACTCGTAGCAGAACTTTTGAAATAATAACTATTTTTTCAACAGCTGTTGGCTCTTTGTAGATGCAATACTTGTCTACCAACCCATGCCCAAAACACACACATAACTGGAACAAGTCACAATCACATTGACTGGTTTAACATCATGGTTATAGGAATGCTAATGAAAATAAGGTTTCTGTGATGACCAATCTAAATAACAAAAGAAAATATCAGTGCAAGCCTCTCAGAACAGCAAGCCTGGCTGAAACACAGTGATTCACTGTTCAATTAACAACGGCAACTGTATCATTTTCAATCAAATCTCCAATATTAACACCAAGCAATAATTCTTTCTTCTTTATTACAAATGTAGCCCTCCTATTCAATAAATCAGATGCCAGAAGCCGGTATAATTCACAGAGGAAGTCAGGCATAGTTTAGACTGGCTGAGTCACAGTCAAAATGAACCATTATTTCAGTTTTATGTTGTGTTTGTGCAAAGAGAGAGAGACACTTCAGTCTGTTTTCTTACTGCAGTGTTCCTTTTTCTCTTTAACTTCTATGTACAACTTTGTTCCAAGCTTCTGTTCCAGATTAACACAGTATTGGCATGTATGGCTATTAAAAAAATAAATATGTAATTATAGCTGTAAGCAGCGACTATAAGTCAGTGTTAGCATGTAGATGTCTTCAGGCTGGGACTTTTATCAAGCATATGAAGTTTGGGGCAGATTAGACAATGTACATGTGATTTACAAACCACTTCTTTTTAAGATTGTACTGAACAAATTTGAAAATGATTGGACGAAATCTATAGGAAGAGTACATTTTAGTAAGTGCATAGAAATGGTCAAAAACGTCCACAAAATGCACAATAAATACAAAATGGCTGACTTCCTGTTGCGTTAAGGGGATGGCACCTTTAGCCCCTAAAAAAATCTGATTAGTTTGCATAATAATAATAATTAAAGCTGCAAGCAGCATGAAAGGCTAGGACTTTTATCCGGCATGTGAAGTTTGGGGCAGATTGGACAATGTACATTTGAGTTACAAACCACTTCCTGTTTCGTGGCGGAACATGGAAATTCAATGCCTTGCCATGCCCATGCCTTTCGAGGCTGAGTCAACGTAATTGCAAATTAACTTGCCAAGGTCTTTAGATTGTACCGAACAAATTTGAAGAATATCAGACTAATGCTATAGGCAGAGTATGTTAGAGTAAGTGCATAAAAATGGTCAAAAACGTAAAAAAAATGCACAATAAATACAAAATGGCTAACTTCCTGTTGCCTTTAGAGGATGGCACTTTTAGCCCCTCAAAAAGCTGATTAGTTAATAATAATAATAATTAAAGTTGCAAGCAGCGATGAAAAGGGCCCTCACACCTCCCTGCATGTTGAGAGTACTGGTGGGACGCAGGTTGATGCAGCTGTGCATTTATGTGACCATCTGACACACATTATTTCCTGGGTGGCGTCAGTGGTGGAGGAAGTACTGAATCTCAGTACTTAAGTAAAAGTACAAATAACCAGAGGCATATTTAAGTACCACAATAGCAACCCTACTTAAGTAAAAGTAAAAAGTACCTGATTTTAAATGTACTTTAAGTATTAAAAGTAAAAGTACTTGCATAACGATTTATTCTCTTAATGTCTATATTCTAATAATAAAAAAATGGGTGGTGGATGGGTCAAACACAGGACTTTCACCCAGGAGACCGGGGTACGTGTCCAGCTTGTCGCGCTTGCTATAGTCGTTTTTTTCTTTCCTCCCACGTGTCACAGAACCGTACCCCCACCCACGACCCTTTCCTAAACCCAACCTTCCCGTTCTTCCTGCGTGTAACGGAACCGTACGCCCACCCATGAGCCTTTCCTAAACCCAACCGTCCCGTAGTTCCCGTGTGTCACGGAACCGTAAGCCCACCCACGACCTTTTCCTTAACATTACTGCGTCAAAGCGCGTTTACTTATAGCGCTAAAGGGATGGTAATAGTCCTGACCAAGCGCGTTTACTTAAAGTGCTAAAGGGATGGCGCTAAAGGGATGGCAATACTGCCCTACAAAGGCTAAGTGCAGTAACTACGCAAACAAAGAAACTGAGAAAAAGGCCTTTAAAGTTTTTATACCAGCCAGTCAAACATGTTATGGGTAGATTAGTGGTAATGCATTTATGTAAAGCCTTCTTAGGAAGACATTTTTTATAAATAAAAAACATGACCACTGGTGTGACCTTTGACCCCTAAAATGCAGATACTACATTACTGCATGCCTTTGGATGACCTTAAACAACTAAAATCCATGCCTTTGGATGACCTTAAACAACTAAAACACTATTGCAAAGGCAAAGTGCAGTATCTACAAAGTCAATGTGTTCATGCAACTTTCTTTTTGTGTTTCTTACATGTTTTTCTTTTTTTTAAATAGCTTTAATAGTTTTATTGATGTTTGCAAGTTGTAATATTGAAATTGCTCACTAGTAAGGTTCATGATTAAGAATAATCTTTTATCACAATGCCCCTTTCACCACAAAGACAATTTACTCAGTAATTATCATAATTTCCCTAAGCATCATTACCATTTTACACAATAAATAAATATTGATATGTTGGGTTTCATTAACATTTTCATTTTAATTAATTAATTAAAGTGTCCTAATCAAGTAACCTATTCCACTTTTTTATATTTTAAAATGACCATAAATACTTTCCTTGATTCGGTCAAAGAGATCTCAAGGTAACATGTATGTTTCTTGTCTTTGTAGCCTTACATCTAGGATATTCTCAGACTTTTAAATTTCCTATCATGCTGTCTACTCTCATTAAGCTATAAACATCATTAAAATAGAGTAATCATATGTATTCTTAGCTATCTGTGACTGATTGAAAAAACTGATTGGCAAGATGGACTCTGACAACAGAAAAGCAGATCATAGGCGAATGCTTAAACTAATATGACACCAACACAAGTTAAATTGCCCAGTTATGTTTAATTCACGTATTATTTAACTAAAAGCTATAATCATACAGCATCCGTCTTGTCATGGGGTTGCCAATTTAAGGCTGACTTGGCATGGTTTTTACCATGTTTTTTTTTCACTTTAACATCAACAGGGTTTGAGTTATAATCTGAGCTTCGTGGGGGTCTCTAATATAGCCTACTAACTAACGTTACCGGTGGAGATAAATAAATAAATAAATAAATTGGGGCTCAGATTGTGACGACACACTTTGAGCATGAGACAAGATGAAAAGATATTTTAACAGTATTATGAATAAATAGTCATGCTGAAATATATCAGTGGGGGGGTCTGGAGACATTTTGTGCACCAATTTATGGTGGAAATGTCTATTTATATGAAGGGAAACAAAATTAAGGTGGCAGGTGACAATTCAAAATATAAAAATATAACAGAATATAATGCAGTAATAAGCAGCTTGTTGTTTTAGCTTAAGTTACTTTTTTGGACAATGCACATTTGTTTTTTCTATATTTCAATTGATAACTGACATTGACAAGCTACTTTCGGCACACGGCTGCTTGAAAGGCATGCGAGCCTCTCTTCTCCCTGCTCTCTCTCCGCCGACAGAGATTAGCGGGCAGGTGAGAACGGGAACAGGTGAGCGTCACGTAGCGCCCAGAGAACCTGATGTGGAGAGGGCAGAGGAGAGTACCGGTAGCTGTTACATCAGGCTCTTATCTGATCAAATGCCTGCGATTCATTGATTTGCAGTATATAAAGAGTTATATTTATATGGTTGGCAACTGTTGAATTTTATTGATGCTCAATAAAGCCAATAATATTCTATTTCAATCACGTGCTCTAACATGGTTTGCAAATAGGGGATAGTAACAGGAGGATTTGACAGCTTTTTTTTCTGGTGCTGCTGGGTGCCCTCGTCCACTTTCCTGCGGATGGAAAGCTAACTTTACTGGAGCCTACTAACTTTTGAAGAAGTAACCTCTGTCACTAAAATTGGATTAGCTGCCTGGAATGTGAAGAGATGTTCAAATCAAGAATCATCAACGCGATTATCGGATTATCATTAAGTTGTCAGAGTGGATATTGCCTTCAAGTTAGCAGGTAGGCTAAAATGTTTCTAATATATGTATTGTTAACGGTCTGTGATTGTTAGCAGCTGGCTAGCCGGTAACTTAGGTTGCTAGTATGATTATAAAGTAGTCATTTGCCTTTCTAGGTGCTTTGCTATCTCCCTTACCCTCTGGATATTTGCGTTTTAATGCAAGTTCAACCATCATTTTGCCTCGGGATTGTGCCATGGTGTTGTCTCATGCTGTTCTAGCTGGTTGGCTTGTTGGTTCTGTGTGAGGGAGTGTTACGATCGGGACAAACAGTATTACAATGTCTTTCGGGAGAAGGCTACCAAGCCAGACCGCAGTATCTGCAGTGTCAAACCCGGGAAAACAACCCCAGAACGCGGTAACTTCACTTACTGCGGTTTGCCTTGGTATTAGCTTGAATTTCGTATTTATTGTAATAAGCCAGAACGCAGTAACTTCTCTTACTGCGGTTTGCCTTGGTATTAGCTTGGATTTCGTAGTCACTGCAATTTTGACACACTTTTTTTTCAGAAACGGGACCTAATTGAACCCAGAGACTTTTTCACAAGACAGAACACATGTCATAAAGCCCATTAGAAGTCTTAACTCATTTTTGACCAAATGTGTAGTTACTGCACTTTGCCTTTGTAGGGCAAAATAGTACCGACCAAGCGCGTTTACTTAAAGCGCTGAAGGAGACTTTTAGCGTCAATAAGAACGACAAAGGCACCTGACCAAGTGTCGAGATTTTACGAGATGGGTGTGAGAACGTGTTGTCTATCAGGGTGATCTGCATTAAGCCCAACTTTTAATTATTTTCCACGGGACAGTGAATGCTGCACACGTTTATCTAGCGAGAACACACGGGCTTGGACAACAAGTACGTTGCTTCACAGCTGAGGAGGACCGGGAGTGTTTTTAAGATAAATATACAGGTTGTATATTAACCCTATGTGAATGGATGCTTCACATATGACCAAGCAGAGCATCGGGAGCAGCAGCAGTAACGGGAGCAGCGGTAGTACCGGGAGGGGTACACGCCTGGCCAATAAATTAAATGCTATTGAAGGGCGGGTCTTGGCGTGGCGGTGCAGGAGCCGCTGCTGAAGGCTTCCCTGCGGACTGCAAACGTGTGACAGTCAGGAAGACATTTTGGCAGGGGGAAAAACTGATCAGAAAATGTGGTGGTGATGGCGCAGTGGATATGACACATGCCTTTGGTGTGGGAGATCTCGGTTCAATTCCTACTGCGATACATCAACCAATGTGTCCCTGAGCAAGACACTTAACCCCTAGTTGCTCCAGAGGTGTGCGACCTCTGACATATGTAGCAATTGTAAGTCGCTTTGGATAAAAGCGTCAGCTAAATGACATGTAATGTAATGTAATGTAAATGTAGTGGAGTAGAAAGTATAGATAATTGCTGCAAAATGTAACAAAGTAAAAGTCAAAAGTATGCACTATTGATTCTACTTCAGTAAGGTACAGATATGTGAAAAATGTACTTAAGTAACAAAGTATTTGTACTTCGTTACATTCCACCACTGGGTGGCGTGCATGGCACTAGAAATGACATGTTGCATATTTTTTTAATACTTTTTCTGTCCTCTAAGTGGCGCTAGAGAACACACTAATTATAAGTCATGTTTCTGTATATCATGTGTAGACCACACCATGCTAATTTAAAGTAAATTGGGTGATCTTTGTCAACTAAGGCTGACATCCTGTTGCCAGTAGTTTGTGCCATGACTATGATTCAATATGGGCATGTAGATGTTTTCAGGCATGCGCTCTTATCCAACATGTGAAATTTGGGGCAGATTGGACAATGCACATTCCAGTTACAACAAATTCCTGTTTCATGTGTGTCAATTTCTGAGAGTTTTCGAGCATCCCAAGCCCCACGAAAATGTGATTGCGCAGCAGAAAAAGAAAAACTTTATAAAAACAACAAGTTCCTTACACCTTCACTGCCAGGGACCGCTGGGCTTCTGGCACTTTCGTGCTGGGGCCCTATTAATGATATCAATTCATATCAGGGCCTTCCCAACTTATGTTGTCTGGCCGTAATAAAACAATAAGGATTTGGAACGACACAGGGGAAAGCAGAGCTTCTAACATTACTGTGAATGTCTGTTTGAGTGCTTGCACAGCTGAGTCACTAAATGTCTTTTTTAAAGTACAACAATGGACCTGTAACTGAAATGATGTTGAGCTGTTAGTTGAAACTGTTAGTTTTAAAGATTCTACATTATTCCATTTCCATAGTTTTGTTTTAATTGATCAAGATAAAAAAATGGTTTTATTCATTAGTACTGCAAGTAAATGTGGTTTAGCTAAAAGCTGAATGGAGTTCATTACATGTAATGAGCTTGAAGAGTAATGATGCATTTGAGTGTTCCCAGTGAATTTGTAAAAGTTGGAGGTTTTGGAGTTTACCAGCAGGAAGTTGTCCTTGAACATCCAATACAGTGGTAAATACCAGTTGCATATTTGATTTACAAGTTGTGATGTATCACTTGAACTTGATGGCCAACTGCCAAGCAATAAGCATGTTTACATGCACATTAATATCCTGGTTTTGGATCATATCCAGGATATGGCATTTGCATGGAACATGGGAAACCAGGTTATTCATTTTCCTGTTTATATGATTGTTATGTCCCTCAGCGAGGCCAACATAACCAAAAAAGTCAAGGAGTAGCAGGAGAAAACATTCAATGCATTCACAAACAATACAAGTGACCACCAAACAGACAAAGTGACCACCAAACAGACAAAGTCTACTACCAGAATGCTGGAAGGAAAACAATAAGGGAAGACCAACCCACAATGGGTCATCGGTTCTGGGCTCTCCCCTCTAGATAGCAGACCAACACTGAATCAACATTGAATCAGTCTTAATGCATACAGTAACCTATCATTGAATCAATGTTGACATTTCACATTGATTTTTCATCAAGTTTGCAAACTGATATGTAATTTCAAGATGCATATTGTCTTTTGAAGTATGTTAAAGTATGTGAGGGAATTACCCCAAATTTGAAGTAAAAAATGTATAGTGTTGTTACTTCATTTTTGATTAAAAGATCCTGTTCCTACCTAAAACACAAAATAGATACTATCACTTAAACAGCTTCTATAAGCTACTGCACCAAACAGTATGTTGTAATTGGACGATCAAGCAAGATTCTATGTTGGACGGAGCGCCAATTTGCTTCACCATACTTTTAGATTCACAAAAAGTTTTTCAAAGCAGCTTCCTGTTGTTATGCACCAGAGGTTTGGAGCAGAGTCCCATCACAAAAAGGAGAGACTTCTGTTGATAGTTTAAGAAACAGCTTAAAACGTCAAAATGTTTCATGATATTGCTTTTATTAATTCCACTGTTTGGCGTCATATCTGATGTTTCTTTTATATATATATATATATATATATATATATATATATATATATATATTTTTTTTTTTTTTTTTTTACACTTTGTTATCAGTAGTATTATCATTGTTTATATTACTGTGCTGTTTTCTGTTTTTAATGCCTGTGTTATTGATTTGTTTTTGTTTTTTTGTAAAGCACTTTGAGCTGCATTTCATGTGGTGTAGTATACATAAAGTGTATTGTTATTATTATTAATATAGTGCCATGATACTACAAAAAGAAAAATGTGATTTGTCAGACTGGGAATCATGTGATAAAAAGTGGTTGCTCACAATTTAAGATGTTGGAAATGAATGTGTGAACATGCTTTTAATGTGTTAAGACACCAGAATTCAACCTGTTAACCACATACAGTATAAAGACAGAGAAGATAACACAAGCGTACAAGACATATTTCCCAGCTGGCTTGTGATATGCACTATACCAGGAGTCTTCAACGTTATTTAAGCCAAGGACCCCTTAACTGAAAGAGAGACGGAGCAGTGACCCCCCCACTACATATATTGTATAAAATGAAGTTGCATATTAAACTGGACCTACAATAATATGTTGGTGGCCTAAAGTCTTTATACATACCTTTTTAGTGCATAGAATACTAATCTATTCAAATAATTTTTAGAATGATTTTATAAATCATGTTTTAATGTTAAACATACATGTGGAACAGTGAATCTTTAGGATGAACTGTATCTGTGGATGGCTACCAGTGATTCTCTTACCTATAGGCCAGTAAGCCTATCATTAGTGTTTTTTTTTCACAAATAGGCTGATTTATATTTGCTAATAATATGTTGGATTCATGTTAAGACATTTTAATTTATGAAAACAATTTCAAAAGTTGCAATGACACTCCTTTCAATAATTTAGCCTGATTATGGTCTTAGTACCGAAACATTGCCTATTAAATTAATGTTTTGCAAGTAAGACAGTGTGCGGGAGTTTCTTTGCAACTTATCCCCCTCCAACGCACCTGTCTCATGTTATAGATGTGCAGTATTTGAAGTATTTTTCTGTAATGAAAAACTTTCAAAAATGTAATAATAATTAACAAATAATAATTTCGTGGCCCCCCTGCAGTAACTCTGATGACCCCCTAGGGGCCCCGGACCCCTGTTGAAGTTCTCTGCACTATACATACAGTATATTCTTTTTTTTCTGTATATAACACACTTGTACTGACCAAACAAATGCAATATGTGGCAGGAAAATGTGACATCTATACATATGATACAATACATAAGGTGTGTGTCAAGATGTAAAGAGTCCTAGGATTACAGTGAGTATAAAATCATGCCAAGAAAGCTAAACAAAGACACACAAGAAAACAAATTTTAGGAAAAAATGACATCATCAGAACTTGTCCTAACCTCATTCACGTCCTGTTCCAATAACTTGATCAACAGTTGTATCACTGTGTCTCAGCCCAGTAACTGATGGCTCTCTCTCAAACGCTGCCTATCTCATTATAGTAATGAACTTTATAATTACCTCCACCCACTCAGAGAAGAATGAAGGCCATTAAGACACTGGGATTGGCTTTTATATCATGTACTTAGCCCAGGACACTAACCAGCAGCCATGTTCCATCTCAATAAACTCCCACATCCTTCAGGCCGCTGACAACTCTTTTTACTCAGAGTGACAGGGGGTTAAAACATTCCCATGCAACACAAAATAGCACTAAGTTTCAGGATTTGTCAGATTTGGGCTTTTAGAGAAAATGAATTGAGCAGTTGGACAGATCACAGATAATATAAGTTCATTTTTATTACCGCGGTAATATTTCCTGCGGTAATATTTTATTACCGCAGGAAATAATGTAAACAACTCATAACCTGACCTTTTAAAAACTTTGTGAAGCTTTAGTACTAGGTTATTCCTAGTACCTAGGAAACTATGCACTATAGCTTTAAAATCCTTCCAGAGCCACTTAACCACATATGGGTATGAAGACCAAGTCATAAACAAAAATCCATTTTTTTCTATTTCAGGTGCAGCGATGCAAAAACTGTGTAGGTCAGTGTCTGTGGTTGGACTGGTATAGCTACCACCATCTCAAGCCAACCCCATCCCTACTAGCAGACATGATAAATAGCAAATAAGAAACTAGGGGGTGTCAACAAAAATAATAAGGGGAGGAAACAAACCTACATATGTATGTAAATAATTTTACCACTCAATGGCGTGGGTTTTGTTTCAACATTGGGGGGGGGGACACATTCTAACTTTTCTGCACAAATGACATCTTTATTTGTTTTGTTTTCTATGCCCCTGTTGTGTTCTCTCCAATGTAGCACAAGTAGACTTTATATTTCACAGTTGCTGTTTTCTGTCGGATCGTGTATAGAGAGACATCATAAACATTTCCGACCACACTTGCTTCATTTCAGAAAGAGAAAGAGAAAGATAAAAGAGACGTGCGCTGCGAGGTTAAGATGGTACGGTCCACTCTAGTGGTTTCTGAAATCGTTGGGAAACATGTAACAGGTAAGAAGGATATAAACATGTTCTTAGCCACCTGAATGGTTACATCTTTTAGGGAGTGGCTTGTCAATTTTTTTGAGAGGGACAAATGTACCTTTTCTAAATATTTCTCTAATAGTATGAGATTGCTTACCGTTATTATGAGTGGTATCATAGGGGGGTGGGGCATATCCCCTGCATCCCCCCCCCACCCCCCACCCCGAAATCTACACCTATTATACCACTCATAATAATGGTAAGCAATCTCATACTATTAGAGCAAAGATTTGGTAAATATATGTAAATAAATATATATGATACTCAGCAAATGTCTCCTTCAATGATAATAGCGCATAAACACCGACCTAAGTCAGAAATTTGGCAAACTAGTCTACGTTTGAACTTACACATAGCTGGTGCAAGCCAGATCCGGCTACGACAGAGATACATGATCAAAATGTTCCCAGAGATAACCAGCACACAAGTCATAAGTAATAAAAATGTAAATAATGCATCATACATAATGAGAGTTACAGTTAGTACATGTAGGACTACAGTGCAGTGTGTATGTAAGTGTTGCAATATGACATCCTAATGAGAAACTCTTTATTAAAGTAATACTCACTTATATTAAAACGAAGGAGTTCTCATTAACTTATCACTGTGCTACAACTGTAGATTATGAGCTAACAAGTAGCACAAGGAACACTTTGAAGGCATCCATGTAAGACCATTATATCAATCAGCAATTAGCACCCATGCTGTTAAAATCATAACAAGAAAAAAAAAACAATTTTGCCTTTAATATTTACTTTAATTATACCATTGATCATACAGTTTATCTATCCGCATATCAGATGAAAGCTGAAAGAAACATTACCAGGCTTGTTTGCATTTTATTATGGAGAATTAGAGTTGTTGCACAACAGTGGTCTTAAATGAGCACAACATGGTGTGAAAATAGATTTGAATTTCAAACTAATGACTTGCTGATTCATAACCTGGCTTGCGCGTAATTTCCATGACTCTGTAACCAGCGCGAGCAGGTAATGAGCAAGTACATACTGTGTATTATACACCAAACACTGTTGACGGTGTAACAGCACTTAGTGTATAGCATTCAAACAAAGACTATAACTCTACTTCCAACCAAATAACTTGGACATTATTAACACAAAAGCAGCATTGTCGCTGTTTAATTCTCCCCCACAAGCCATGGAAATGAAGACCAAAAAAAGCAGAATTTCATCCTGTATCTACTTGTACTTGTCAGACTGCATCACACATAGAACTCATTAGTGAATGCATTGTGTTTGGCTTGGATTAATTAACACTTATAATGTAGTGGGGAATCAGGCGAGTCAGGCTTGTGTTATAATAGGGGAGCATTTTGGCTTGCAATACTGGACAAAGAGTTTACCTCCAAGGTGTGTGTCTATGCGTGTGTGTGTGTGTGTGTGTGTGTGTGTGTGCGTGTGTGCGTGTGTGTGTGAGAGCGAGGGAGAACAAGAAACACCAGCGTACTGCACTGCATTGTATGCTATCATGCTGAAACATATGGAAAGACAGGTCCTTTGTCACTGTAAGGGCACATTTGACATGGTTTGATATAGAGAGACAAATAAAACACAAAAGCACTATCCTACTCCCTCAACGCCAACCTGTCACTCCGTCAAGGCAGCGTGTGTGTCTGTCTGTCTATGTGTGTATGTGTATGTGTGTGTGTGTGTGTGTGTGTGTGTGTGTGTGTGTGTGTGTGTGTGTGTGTGTGTGTGTGTGTGTGTGTGTGTGTGTGTGTGTGTGTGTGTGTGTGTGTGTGTGTGTGTATGAATCTATTTGAGTCAGTGACCAAGAGAAATGCAGCCCTTGGCTATGCAAAAGTATAATTGAGGGGATGTTTGCCAGTGCGTGTGATACCTTTGCTATATGGTTTAACGCTAGGAAATAGTATACAATTTACAGCCTAATATTTGTACTAACATAAAAACATGTCCAAAGTTGAGAATGCGTGTTCATACAATTCATTCAAAACCTATTGCAGTCACTCATCATGTGTTTGAATGTGCTCAAAACCCCATTAAACTTTCCATCATTTGTTAGTTAAGTGATAGCTTCGAAGTAAATTTGAGCATATACAGAAAAAGAGGGACATTATGATTGTAAAAAAGTCTGATTTGGTCACCACGTGCATGTTCATACTGATGAAATCATATTTGCAGTACCTCAACAGCACCTATGGGTGTCCCTCTTTTTCTTCAGAAGTCATCTTGATGTGCTGCAGCCATTCTCCATTGAAGCTGTGGCAAGAAGGACCATGTGTGTGTGTGTGTGTGTGTGTGTGTGTGTGTGTGTGTGTGTGTGTGTGTGTGTGTGAGTTCAAGACAAAGGCACCTGTGCAGCATACAATTATATAAATATTATATTACTATACAAAAGTGCAATTAACTACAACAAATATTTATTTTGTAGAAAACATTTATATGATTATTAATGTTTAGCTAAAACAGACACAGTGGATGTTGTGCTTGTAACAGCATGTAACATGAAATCATAGAAGCAATCTAAACTATCAGGCTAGATGCATGCAGTTTCTGCTAGTCATACACTGGCTTAAGTTAGCCAAATGTCACTATAAAAACTGGACCTATATTCTTCTTGGTTCTTTAGGGCCATTTCACTCTTAAGTTTTTATTGCAATTAGTGAAGTCATATTTTTAGTCTCTAATCATGGCAGGATAAAGCAGGAATATGGAGTTGACCGCTCTATGGGTGCAGATCATGGTAGCATCCTGTTGCATCCTGCTCATTTCTTCCCCTCCCTGTCTCCTATGAGGAGAGTTGGAGGAACCGTAATACATGTAAATATTGTTTGTACTCTATATCTAATAGTGTCATTCTGTTTCTTCAAATTAAAATTATACTATTGCTACTTCAGTTCAAGTCAATTTTCATTTTAATTTGATCATGGCCCAATATCACAAATCACAATCACAAATTTGCCTCAGAGGGCTTTACACTCTGTACAGCGTAGAACACCCTCTGTCCTTTGAGCAACTAAGGAGGGATCCCTCTCCCAGGACGGACAGACGTGTTTTAGAGTTGTGTGTACAGATCACACCAGCATAATGAAATTACAGTATAAACAATCCATATGACTAAATGATATATAGAAAGTGAGAGGAAAGAGACAGAGACAAAGATGCACAGCATCTCAGCAACAACAATAATAATACCATAAATAAAACTACAATAATAGCAACATGACTTATAATAACTATAATAGTTGCAGTGAATATAATATAATAATAATATAAATTAATAACAGCATGTATCAGTAACAATAGCAGTAATAATAATAATAATAATTTAAATGCAGTTGGTGTCAAGCAGGACCACGGCAGCAGGCGCAATCGAGATCAATGGAAACCTGTGAGACTAGAAAGAACAAAGACTCTGGGGAAGCAGCTACATTAAGTTAGTAACATGCATTAATGGGACAGGAATGTACACAGATGGAGAGAGAGAGAGGAGCTCAGTGTGTCATAGGAAGTCCCCCCAGCAGTCTAAACCTATAGCAGCAGGGCAAGGGCTTGTCCAACTAGCTTTATCAAAGATGAGAGTTTTAAGTTTACTCTTAAATGTGGAGACGGTGTCTGCCTTCCGAACCGAAACTTGGAGCTGGTTCCACAGGAGAGGAGCCTAATAGCTAAAGGCTCTGGCTCCCATTCTACTTTCAGAGACTCTGCGTACCCAACACATTCTCACTCCCAGCACGTCAAAAAGCGACACTTGGTCAGGTGCCTTTGGCATTTGTTACTGACAAAAGAGTCTCCTTTAGGGACATATTAAGATGCTCTGGGTTGGGACTCTTTGTGTCACTTTTTTACGCTCTGGGTCGGGACATAGCCTACGTTTAACTGACATGCGGCACAAGAACGGGACAGTTATGTTTAGGGAAAGATGGTGGGTGGCGTTACAAAATGTACATTTCAGTGACACGGGGCAAGAACGGGACATGAACCCCGGGTCTCCTGGGTGAAAGTCCTGTGTTGTTTGACACATCCACCACACCGAGCTGCCTCCTTATGCCGATTTTAGGTCTTTCATACTACCGTTGTTCCTCTTACTACTACGTCATCTTACAGCCTTTTTAAAGGAGAATTCCGGCCAATTTTTACATTAATCTTGATCGCTATAGCTACGCAAGTACTTTCGATAGAAAAAACACCGACCCGAATCAGTGCAGGTAACACGGAGAAGCTGCAGCTACGTACTACAAGCGTCCCCTGAGCTTAAAGGAGAATTCCGGCCAATTTTTACGTTAATCTTGATCTTGATAGCTACGCGAGTACTTTCGATAGAAAAAACCCCGACCCGAATCAGTGCAGGTAACACGGAGAAGCTGCAGCTACGTACTACAAGCGTCCCCTGAGCTAAAACGGCAGTGGTCGGGGCAAGTTTTAGAGTGCCTTTGTGCCTCTTAACAGACACAAAATGCAATTAATATGTCTGTGCCACATGAACAGGGCCCTTACGTGTCAACAAGATGCGTTTTCAACTCAGACATTGTTTAAATTCACCTACCCTGGTCCCTGTCTCGATCCTGCCGGTAGCTAGCTTGCCCTGCTAGCTGATAGCCGTTAGCCGTTAGCTGCTAGCTGCCGTCCGGTGAGTGTATTCAGCCAGGCTTCTGTGATAATCATCCCAATAAAAATCCACGGAGCGCCTGGTGGTCTGGTGGATGTCCTGCATAGGACAGATCATGCCTTCGCAGCGAAAGGTTTAGATTATTCCCCCCTCAAAATAGGTAATTTAGCACTGTAGTGGTTATGACCATATCAGGCTTGCACAGTAATAGCGTTACTGAAGCTTAGCTGTAGCATCACGCTGTCTCCTGGGAATTCAGTTGTAGCAGGAAAAGGTAAACAGTAGTGTGCAGATTGTGTGTGCAGGCGTAGTGTGTGAAGAGTGAAGAGCGGAGTTGTTTATAAGGGAAGAAGCTTGGAGTAACGTAACTATGGAGAATATAGCAGATATACAACACACGGAAGAGCCTTTTGAGTTTGATGGTCGTCCTTATTTATTCAAACCTGAGTATACAGACGAAGAACTAGCCTCACAGAGTTGGAAAGAACGTGACAGACAGAGGGGAAACAGGCAGATTAACTTGCTGCTCCAAGCGCAAGCTAAAGCTAGCCTTAAGTAACTGGAGGACATAGCCACACCACCGCCGCTCCGTGGATTATTATTGGGATGATTATCACAGAAGCCTGGCTGAATACACTCACCGGACGGCAGCTAGCAGCTAATGGCTAACAGCTATCTGGCTGTACACACTCAACTGAGGGCAGCTAGCAGCTAACAGCTACTACCGCACTACTGTTAATTTTAGGGGGGAATAAACTTCAAGATGTGACATGACCTGTCCTCTGGAGGACATAGCCACACCACCGCCACTCCATGGATTGTTATTGGGATGATTATCACAGAAGCCTGTCTGAATACACTCACTGGATGGCAGCTAGCAGCTAACGGCTATCAGCTAGCAGGGCAAGCTAGCTACCGGCAGGATCGATACAAGGACCAGGGTAGGTAAATTTAAACAATGTCTGAGTTGAAAACGCATCTTGTTGACACGTAAGGGCCCTGTTCATGTGGCACAGACATATTAGTTGCATTTTGTGTCTGTTAAGAGGCACAAAGGCACTCTAAAACTTACCCCGACCACTGCCGTTTTAGCTCAGGGGACGCTTGTAGTACGTAGCTGCAGCTTCTCTGTGTTACCTGCACTGATTCGGGTCGGGGTTTTTTCTATCGAAAGTACTCGCGTAACTATAGCGATCAAGATTAACGTAAAAATTGGCCGGAATTCTCCTTTAAACAGCAGTTGTCGGGGCAAGTTTTAGAGTGCCTTTGTGCCTCTTAACAAAATGCAATTAATATGTCTGTGCCACATGAACAGGGCCCTTACGTGTCATTTTAACTCAGACATTGTTTAAATTCACCTACCTGGTCCCTGTCTCGATCCTGCCGGTAGCTAGCTTGCCCTGCTAGCTGATAACCGTTAGCCGTTAGCTGCTAGTCATCCCAATAACAATCCACGGAGCGGCGGTGGTGTTGCTATGTCCTCCAGTTACTGAAGGCTAGCTTTAGCTTGCGCTTGGAGCAGCAAGTTCATCTGCCTGTTGCCCCTCTGTCTGTCTCGTTCTTTTCAACTCTTGTGAGGCTAGTTCGTCATCTGTATACTCGGGTTCGAATAAATAAGGACGACCATCAAACTCAAAAGGCTCTTCCGTGTGTTGTATATCTGCTATATTCTCCATAGTGACGTTACTCCAAGCTTCTTCCCTTGTAAACAACTCCGCTCTTCACTCTTCACACACTATGCTCCGATCTGCACACTACTGTTTACCTTTTCCTGCTACAACTGAATTCCCAGGAGACAGCGCGATGCTACAGCTAAGCTTAAGTAACGCTATTACTGTGCAAACCACAGACATTGTTTATCCCGTTTCCATGTAGTTATAATCAATGATATGGTCATAACCACTACAGTGCTCAATTACCTATTTTTGAGGGGGAAATAATCTAAACTTTTCGCTGCGAAGGCATGATCTGTCCTATGCAAGACATCCACCACACCACCACCGCTCCGTGGATTGTTATTGGGATGATTAGCCCAGAAGCCTGGCTGAATACACTCACCGGAGGGCAGCTAGCAGCTACTACCGCACTACTGTTTTTTTTAGGGGGAATAAACTTTAAGACATGACGTGACCTGTTCTCTGGAGGACATAGCCAAATCACCGCCGCTCCGTGAATTGTTATTGGGATGATTATCACAGATTATCACATAAGCACAGAAGTCTGAATACACTTACTGGACGGCAGCTAGCAGCTAACGGCTAATGGCTATCAGCTAGCAGGGCAAGCTAGCTACCGGCAGGATCGAGACAGGGACCAGGGTAGGTGAATTTAAACAATGTCTGAGTTGAAAACGCATCTTGTTGACACGTAAGTGGCACAGACATATTAATTGCATTTTGTGTCTGTTAAGAGGCACAAAGGCACTCTAAAACTTGCCCCGACAACTGCTGTTTTAGCTCAGCGGATGCTTGTAGTACGTAGCTGCAGCTACTCCGTGTTGGCTGCACTGATTTTTTCTATCGAAAGTACTCGCGTAGCTATAGCGATCAAGATTAACGTAAAAAATTCTCCTTTAAGTCTTCTTACAGGTTCACAAAGCGTCATGAGGCTTCATTCCGCCATCACTTCTATATAGGGATGGCGATGTCACAGCACTTTAAACATAGGCGTGAAGTTGAGCTGCTGCTCTGCCCGGTGTGTTCCATAGAGATGCTGAAGGTTGCTTTTTGCGTCGGTATCTGATGCTGAGAGACACTGACCAAGCCTCAGTTTTTGACGAGTTGGGAGTGAGAACGGGTTGGGGAACCACAAGTAACTCTGCATTCTGGGAGCGCAGTGCTCTGGTTGAGCAATAGGGTACTATGAGCTCTGTATGAGCACTGGCAAGTTGATTTCCTGATCCTGATGAGAGACTCATAGCCACTTGCCATCACCGTCCAACGTCAATCACATAAAGCACAACTAATATTTGTAAAATAGACAATTCAGCATACCTTTGCGAAGCTGACATAGAGAGGCGACTAGAGAAGTCCGCGCCTTCGGTACTTTGGTTTACAACATTATACGTAGGAGAAAATGTATATAAATTACATGAGGATTAGGGAAAAAATACAATAAATGTTTGAGTATTTTCTGCTATTGTTGTTTGTTTAACTTAAGATGATGACAGAGTTCAGAGTATCCCAGACAGCACTACATGCTTCTTGCTGGTGACACACGCTTGCTGATGTTCGATTTTTTAGCATTGCCTCACCACTTGATGTGTTTAGAAAGTATCCACAGCTGATACCGCACTTTAGGGTCAATAATACGGGACTATCTATCCACCAAAAAACAAAAATGAAAACAGTAAAATAAAACTTAAAAACAAACAAAATTACAAACATGAGACAAAAGCCAGTTTAAATGGGTGAGTCTTCAGCTGCTTTTTAAAAGCATCAACAGGGACCACAGCGTGTTTTTGTCTTTAAATGCCTCAATCTGGTGCACTTTGAAAAGAAATTCAGACAACAAGCAGGAGGTGTTCTATGTGTGGAGTAGTTTTGGAGACATGCCTCTGTAATTATGACATATATAAAAAAAAAAATGATGGCAAAAAATACTCCCCCAAATTATGCATATGCCTATTTTTGAAAAGTAAGTGATGTAGTATAAATATATTATATGTATATAATATATATATTAAATGTTTTTGGCAAAAACATATTATACATATATATATATATTTTTGAAAAGGTAAGTGCTGTAGTACAACCAGCAGGGGGGCTTCTATGTGTGGAGTAGTTTTGGAGACATGACTCTGTAATTTTGACATATTACATTTTTTGGGCAAAAAATATTCCCCAAAATTAGGCATATGCCTATTTTTGAAAAGTAAGTGCTGTAGTACAACTAGCAGGAGATAAGTTATAATCGAGGTAAGTTTGGAGACACTGCCTTATTTAATCATTAAATTAATAAATATTTTTGTTGTAGGCTATCTCTTTTCGGTGTTGTAGTTTGTAGACCGTTCCTAAGCACTCGCCTTACTACTGTCTCACCGACGGCTGCTCGTAGAGACCAATGTTATTTCTCCAGGAAATGGAGGACGGCTCGTTTTGATGATAATGAGTTTGTAGCTCGTTGTTTACCTTACTACAGTAGGAAAGATGCGTCGTTTGTGATTTAATAACATTTCGCTGCAGAGTAATTGATCCCTGAAGTTCGAATCTGTGAATATCTTTCTAACTTTACCGAAGTTGAGCCCTGAGCAGCGCTTGCTCTGGCTGTCTTGAGCCTGCGCGTGTAGGTGCGCGACTATACATTTGGTCAATGTTTTCTTTCTTTCATTCCATTTCCGGGGACAGCTCCAGCCGGGGACAGGTCACCGAAACCGGGGACTGTCCCCGGAAACCGGGGACGTCTGGTCACCCTAATGTAGGATAAGATGGGAGTGATATTTAGTCTTCCAGCTGGACCTGGTCAACAGCCAATTCCACCGGAAGTTCCGTCGGATGTTCCGCCGGATGTCCCTCATTTTTGGCCGGTGTCCGTTACCTTCTACTTTCTTTGTGTTGGCGTTCTAAACTCCGGTGGATTTATGAGGAGTATGGTTAACTGCTCCTCAGATCTCTGCAGGGTAAATCCATTCTGTTGCACGACTAAAACAACTTTTGAACTTACTCATGTTCTACCAAAACAAGTTCCTTCCCGAGGCTATTCTGCAGCGGCACCGTTACTCCATCAGGCGCTTAGCGCCGCCCAAGATGATTGTGATTGGTTTAAAGAAATGCCAATATAACGTTTTGCTCCCATCCCTGAATGCTGTGTGGACTAGTTAGACCTTCCTCCACAGCCCTGTGGAGGAAGGTCTGGCAATGTGAGACTAGCCTCGCAGCAGCAGCAGCATTCTAGACCAGTTGTAGACCATCCAGAGACTACTTGCTGAGGCAGGTGATAAGGGAATTGCAGTAATCTATAAAAGTGTGATATAAAAGTGTGAATGAGCTAATAGCTAAAACGTACCACATCAGCTATTAGCTGAAATATAAAGTGCAAGCTCTCAGCCCATGCCAAGTAAAGCTGAGGATTCTGCAGGAGCCAGTGAGCTCAGTGTCCCAGCAGGGTTAACTCAAAATACAATATACATGTTGGACTGTTGTGCATTATGTTTGGGAGGAAGGCTTTTGTTCAAAAGAGAAGATGTCGATGTTATTGTTTGACAGTGATTATGAAGGAATACAAGTTAAATCCATCCATATTCTTGAATGTTGATTGAAACAATAGACAACAGAACCAATATGCCAAATAATTTACAAATGGCAAATAATTTACTAGTAAGTGTTGTAGAGTCATAGAAAACCAACAGACCCAACAGTCATGACATGCATGCTGCTCATTCTGTGTAATTGAATCTGTAATTGAAAGGGGCATGTTCAAAATAATAGCAGTGTTGTGTTCAATTAGTGAGGTGATTGATTCTGTGAAGAAACAGGTGTCAGTTATGGCCCATATTTAAGGAAGGAAGGAAGCAAATGTTGTGCATGCTGGTTATAGTGCATTTCACACTGAAATACTCAGCAAAATGGGTCGTTCCAGACATTGCTCTGAGGAACAGCGGACTTTGATTAAAAAGTTGATTGGAGAGGGGAAAACATATAAAAAAGTGCAGAAAATTATAGGCTGCTCAGCCAAAATCATTTCAAATGCCTTGAAATGGCATCCAAAGCATGAACGACGTGGGAAAAAACGGTCAACTACCATTCGAATGGATCAAAGAATAGCCAAAATGTCAAAGGCTCAACCAATGATCAGCTCCAGGAAAATCAAAGAAGACTTAAAGTTACCTGTGAGTACTCAGAAGAAGGCTATGTGAAGCAAAGCTATCAGCTAGAAGCCCCCACTAAGTCCCATTGCTGAAAAAAAGACTGTACTGAATAGGTTGAAATTTGCCAAAGGACACATTGACTGGCCAAAGGAGAAATGGTGCAACAGTCTGTGGACTGATGAGAGCAAACTTGTTCTTTTTGGGTCTAGGGGCCACAGACAGTTTGCCCGACGACTCCCATGCAATGAATTCAAGCCACAGTACACCAATGGTGGTGCAAAAAATCATGTTATGGGGATGTTTCTCATACTGTGGTGTTGGGCCTATTTATCACATACCAGGGATCATTGATCAGTTTCAATACATCAAAATACTTGAAGAGGTCATGCTACCTTATGCTGAAGAGGAAATGCCTTTGAAATGGGTCTTTCAACAAGACAATGACCCAAAACACACCAGTAAGCGAGCAAAGTCTTGGTTCCAGATGAACAAGATTGATGTTATGGAGTGGCCAGCCCAATCCCCAGACCTCAATACCATAGAAAACTTGTGGGGTGACATCAAAAATGCTGTTTCTGAGGCAAAACCCAGTAATGCAGAGGAATTGTGGAATGTAGTTCAATGGTCCTGGGCTGGAATACCTGTTCACAGGTGCCAGAAGTTGGTTGACTCTATGCAACACAGATGTGAAGCAGTTGTCAGAAATAATGGTTATGAAACTAAATATTAGTGCAGTGATTTCAAGTAAAGCAAACCCTTGAGACATTTTTCAGTTTGTACAGTAAATGTTTGAGTTTGTAAAGAAAAATGCAAATACTGCCTAATCACTTCACTTTCTGTAAAGATATAACACAAACTTGATAAATTTTGGTCATGTTTTGATTTGGAATTGAATGTGCAGTGTTCCCAATTCATTGATATTATGGAATTAAGGTGTCCATGTATATGTATACTGTGTATAGAACTACACTGAAAATCTGATCATTGAAATTTCTTAAAAAGCATCTTGGTGTGTCATCAATAACACAGACTTCTTAAATTGTGATCCCTCTGCTAAGTAGCCTTTGATTCTTCCAAGCTTGAAAAAGGAACTGCCTAAAAATCTGTTTCTCCGCCTGAAATGTGAAATGAGTCTGCCACTGAGTCAGATTTAAAACGTTGTGCTGGCAGTGGCCCTACCTTGAATTATTGTACAGGCCAAGAGAGACATAGAGGGGGGATGGATAGAGTTTAAAATAGAAAAAGGAGAGGGGTGTGGGTAGAGAGAGTGTGAAATAGAAGGAGAGATAGAGATGGACGAGCCCAGCACAAAGCACATAGCTGAAGGAGAGGCTTATGCTTTAGACGGCCATGTCAAAATGCAATGCACTCTTTGCTGCTGCCTTTATCTCTCTCATGCTTCTTCCTCTGCTCTCCTATCTCTGTCCTCCTCTTCTTCTTCCCTTCTCTGTGGTTTCCTTCCATCTGCATTCCTGTCTGGCTCTCTATCTCCCTTCCTCACCCCCTGCCTCAACTCTTTGTTTTCTGCCTCTTTCTCCGACAATGCCTTATTTTCACGCAAGCACAGGAGTATGAAGACAGCATCGCCACCAAGCATATTGGTACTCTTCTCTGTCCTCCTATCTATGTCTTTCTTTCATCTCACACACACACACACACACACACACACACACACACACACACACACACACACACACACAAAACACCTCAGCATGGAAATTGAAATAATGATAATGTATCCCTCAGTCTGCATCAAAGTACTGCCACTTCAAAAAAATGCCGGCAGGCATGAAATGCAAACATGAAGCAGATGGATTGAGAAGGAGGAAGGAGAAAGGCACTGTGTGTGTGTGTGTGTGCGTGTGTGTGTGTGTGTGTGTGTGTCTTTTTCCCTTTTACCGTCCTGCCTTTATTTTGTACATTGGCTGTAGCTTTAAGGCAGCAAGACTGTGAGTGTGTGTGTGTTCTGTGGAGGAGGGCTGCTGTGTGGTGTGTATTGTCAGTTAGGGTTAATAGTGATGTGTTGTAGGAGCATGCCTATATGTGTATTTGTCACTGTGTGTGTGTGTGTGTGTGTGTGTGTGTGTGTGTGTGTAGTGAGAGTTGCCTATATGGGCTCCTGACAGCATATTTATTAGTTTGTGTGTGTTGTGGTCAAGGATGTGTATTGTAGGTTTCTCAATATGGGAGGGTGTCACGTACCAGATCATGGTCTTTTTTTGCATTTACTGATGCACTTCCTTTACTGAGCAACTCACTAGCAGGCTTATAGGCAGAGAGGTCAATAATGTAGGATAGGGCAAGACATACGTGTGCCTTAAAAACAAGCAGTCAAGCTTTAAAATAAATTCTAAAAGTCACATCTCTAATTTAGCAAAATTCAACTTTGTTTCAGAGGTGAAGCCCTTTTTATTGCATCCGTGTTTTGGCAAAATTATATCTGACTGTTAGCATAAATGGAGCATTGCGTTACTTCAGGCAGAGCACTCAGGTCGCATTTGTACATCAACTGCATCTTTCATGCTTCACCATCAGTGCCTTATTCATCAGCTGCTTGACTAACAGCTTACTAGGTACATCCAATCATATTCTTCAGTGGTAGCAGTGCTGCCTTTATAACCTGACACTTACCTCCTGCTAACAACGTTTGCTGCTGTAGCTTTACTCCACCCCTGTAACCTCTGCCTTATCTGCTAAGCTTTCAGGATAATTGATCGTCTAAGATTTAACATTTTGTTCATTAAGGACTGCTGCTCAGATTGTTTGACAGTTCCCTAAAACAGCAGAAAACCTTTTTTTAGTAAGGCCCGGTCACCCCTAGATTTTTAATCTAGATCGTGGAATCTCTAAAAGGGACCCATGAAAGGATCTCAGGCTACACTTAGGCTCATAAATTATTGATATATGCCTAAGTATACCATCCGGGGCTTAAAAGTAATAATGTATTGAAATGTATCAGTCAAATAAATTAGGTAAAGATTTCCTCACATTGTTGACAAATTGTTGTGATGAATGCCATCCCATCCCACCTACATCTTAACCCATGAACAAATATTTCAAAAATGGATTTTGACATATTTACTTGTGTGTGAGTGTCAGTATGTGCTTGTGTTGTCAGTGGAAGTGTGCCTAGTTTAGTGAAGCCTAAAGAATCTTTGGCTATTGTCATTGAGGAATGCCAAATGGTCATGATTTTTCTGCCATCTCCACTGTTAAATGTTCCTCTAAGGCACATTGTGTGTATGTGTGTACTGTATGTTTGTGGTGACTTGCAAAAATGTTACATTAAAACCGTTAATAACTAGCAATGTGTTGAGGCGGCCCAGGTCTCCTTTTTTCACCAACCAAACACAGTTCTGTGTTTTAAGGTGTATGCAGGTCAGTTAGCACCATATGGCAGCAGACGTAATTAGCGTCTAATCGGCTCGATGTTTTGACTGCAGTTGTTTCACAGTTCACTAGCTGTTTGGGTTAGCAGCGCTGCTAGCTACTCCCCGCAGGGCAGCAGGTGAGTCAGACGGCAGGGTGCCGTCTGCACAGATGGACACACACACACACACACACACACACACACACACACACACAGTGACTCTTCAGCCTGCTTGTCATGGCACAGGTTTCAGGACATTGACCTACCTGGAGGTAAAGAAAACTAGCTTTACCTTAATGTTACCACAGTTCATACACGCTGAATTCGTTAAACAACTAGTGTGTCTGCACTTTTATCCAAATATGGCCTAGGGGAGAAATGCATGTGTACACGCAAGCACACTTACACACAAACACATGCACGCTCACGCACGCACACACACAGGCTACTTTTGTCTTTCATCAGCCCATTACTCATCTGATAACCCTATAGCAAATCATTTGGTTCTGAGTGTTTATCTGGTTTACGCTAGGGACACACTGGTTGCGGAAGCACCGTAAAGTGGAGCCATTTTCATTTCGGCGCCTATGTTATCCAATCCGTTTGTCAGCACCGGCTGCGATCGGGAGCAGAGCCGCAAGCGAATGTGTCAAGCCAGGCAGGTACTTCACAAAATCAAACAAATTTCAAAATAAAACACACAGGTTCATGGTGATTTTGGCTGTCTTGACTTCTCAGCCGTGTCTAGAGTGAGACAGGCGATCAGGCACACAGAGACAGAAAGACAGATAGACTCACTGACCGACAGACGGAAAGACAGACAGACAGAGAGAGTGACAGGCATGCATGCACGCACGCACGCACGCACGCACACACACACACACACACACACACACACACACACACACACACACACACACACACACACACACACACACACACACACACACACACACACACAAAGATTCAATGTTAAGTGTAGCCCATATTTTTGAAACAGACATTACAACGCAATAATGGCAACAAAAAGTATTTGTCTAAAATGCATGTTTAGTTTTCATGAACACATTACATTGTAATTCCATAGGGTATAAACTTACCCATGATGAAAAAAAGTCCATTCTGTAAAGTGGAGACATGCTTTTTTTTTCTGTTGTGAATAGCCAGGCTCCCAATCGGGTACAAATCTACGCTTCGCAGCGCTCCGTGGCCGGTGTTCCTAGTGTTAAACCGGCTGTGAGTGAATACAAACTCAGAGAGAAATGTGCACACACACACACACACACCATTCTATTTCATTTTATATTAGAAATTGCTGATTTTGTAGATAGTCAATATTTTAAAACCTTTATAATTATAAACATATTTGACATATGCTATCTTGAAAATGTCCAATGTAAATGTGCCATATATACGTTCTACTAAAAAAAAACAGACCTCTAGAAGAGACTGAGCAGCTGCTGTAGCCTTCAGACATGCTGCCATTTATCAATATTCATTTTTTGACATTGCCTGTTGATGGAAATATGGTTAATCCAGGATTATTTGAATTTGAGTGGAATTTGCACTCTAGATTTCATTCTTCCATTTACATGTGCAGCTATGTAAATGGATAAAACATATATACACTCCTTATAAAATGAAGTCTACATTATTTTCATTCATAAATAATCATAAAAAGAAAAAAGAGTTGGCAAAAAAAAAAGAAAGAAAGAAAGAAAGAAAAATGTATTACATTTAAGGTAACTGGATAGCTTTCCTAGTAATAATAATGTATCTGAAAAGATTGCAACGAAAAGTGTGCTTTGTATTCTTTACTGTAATGTAAAGAAATGCTGTAATCTACAAGTGTAACAATTAGAATAAACTGAACAATATTGTTATGGTGTGGGTTTTACTATGTCTCAGACCAACCGTTTGTTTGTTTTATAAAACATTTTATCCAAAACTATGATCTTTCCTTTTATTGGTTTATTGGAATTAATCTCCAAACTAATACATTTCATTTAAAAGTATGCGGTAGGCAGAGGCTTCAGTGGAGAACATCGCCACACAGGTGAAGCAACTGCAGAAGCAACGCTTTAAACTTCACTGAAAACTTCAGTCAAAATATGAAATATTCGTGTCTAGTTATGTTTGTAGTGAATGAAACTCGCAAGACTTTCTCCTTTGTTTGAGCTGATATTCATCTTAGTTCTTATTTTCTGCTATGAAAAACTGGCAGCGAGTGGATCTTCAGACTTCAGATTGGGATCTTTACATATCACACACTATATGGTCATTTCATAACATTTCATGTCACAGCAGTGTGTGCATTTACAGCGGAATTAGTCTGGATTATGGAAGTACATTTCCAGGATCACACCTGACATCCGGCGCCAGGCTTTGTCACTCACCTTGCGCTCTTTGTGCCCTATTTTAAAGATCTAATCGCACGGCATGAAGCGCATGGCGCAGGTGTGTTTAGGGCGTGTCCAAATCCACTTTTGCTAGTTTGACAGTGGAAAAAAGGGTCCGTGCGCCGGGTGCATGGTTCAAAAGGGTTGTACTTAGTGTCTTCATTAATTCATAGGTGTGTTTTGGGCGTAACATGCAATAAACCAATCAGAGTGTCTCCCATTCCCTTTAAAAGCCAGGCGCGTTTGTACCTTGGCACATTGCTATTATGATGGCAGATTAGCACCGTAATATTTTCATTTGTAATCTTCTGCGTGTTTGTGTGCTGCTGTGCTTGCCTGTGTGTGTGTAACAAGCATAGGGTGTGCGCGCTGTGCACGAGCTTAGGCATATTTTACTAATGCGCTGTTAAAATAACAATGACATGCTGCGCTATTGACTTTAGAGCAGGTTTTTGTTGGTCAATGGCGTGATCACTTCCTGCTGCCTTATAGCAATACGCCAAGAATTCACCTGAATACACCTCCCTGTAAGACCAGCACACCCATGGGTGCACAGATGGGCACAGGTGCATTTGCTATTTAAACGACATGGGCGCTGGACGGGAACTTGACAACTGAGTCGGTCTTAAACAGTGTTGGGCAAGTTACTTCCAAAATGTAATACATTATAGATTACTAGTTACTGTCATTTGAGAGTAATTAGTTATATTACAATATTACTGTCTCTGAATTGTAATGCGTTACACTACTTTTGCATTACTTTTGAGTTACTTTCACCAAAATAACAGGGGAAGTTTGATTTGGCAGCTAGCTTGTGAATTTCACCACCGGATCAATAAAGTCTCGTCTTTATCCACTTTAATACATCATAGATTATTTATATTTTGTATAATTAATATAAATATGCAAAGTAACTAAAGCTATACAAAACAGATAAGTAAAACATATAATAGGCAAGTAGGAGAAAATGAAAATACTCAATTAAAAGTACGGCATTGTTGTAAAATGTTTGTTTATAGCACTTCAATAAGAAATTCATGTTGTTTAGGTTAAAACACTCTAAAGGAAATGTTCAATTATAGTGTGATTAAAACTCACTATTAACATTATTTACAGTACTTGATTTACAGCTGATTTGTGAAAAGGTAGCCTACACAACCTTATTTAACAGTAATTTAGTTTTACTGCGAACCGTCACAGAAAGTGCTTTCATTTTGAAGTAGGCTACACAGAAGTTGTCTGTTGTGTAGCCTACTCTTGCTAGCTTACTGAGAAGCAACATGTCCGTCAGGCTCAAGTTGTTCACTTTCTTGTTTGTAAAACTGCAACATATTGAACAGTAAATGGTCACAGTAAAAGACAAGTGCTTTTGGTCGTCATTCGAAGCCATTCCACTACAGGCATAGTTACTCTCCACGGCTGATAAAAATGCAATGATATTTATGTGTAGCAAGCCTCAACATTAATTCCCGACATGTTTATATCTGTCAGCCGCTGACGTACCGTCACCTGTTGGGACATACATGCTGTCCGTACCGTCTCTGGTTCTGACCACGGGAACAGAAACAGGACAGCTCACTTCAACGCAGCGTAATAACTCCTGAAAATAATATCCATCTCGCAAATGTATCTGTCTCTGCAGTCATCTCAACCATCAAATACAGCGACAGGAAAATAATACAGCTTTTTTTTTTTTCCTGTGAAGAAATGTGTGGTGTTGGTGAATTCTTAAAAAAACCAATGCACCACTAAATGTTGCGTTAAAATGCGTTGTAACTCGCGTTACTGAGATTGTAACGAGTATAATATTACCGAAATTTAATTAGTAATGCGTTATATTACTGTGTTACAGCAAAAAGGAATACATTACTGTAATTGCGTTACTTTTGTAACGCGTTACTCCCAACACTGGTCTTAAACTAGCAAAAACACTTGCGTCGGGCTTTGCACTGCGCCGCGCCGGGTGCAAGATAGGGCCCTCTGTGTTTTACCGCTTCAAAATCCCTTCGCCACGGGAACCAACAACATTGGAGCTAGCAAGTTGGCAAGTTTTTAAGTAAATTTGGATGGTGCAACAAGGCAGGTCTGCTTGTTTCTTTCTATGAATGATTGTGAAGATTTACAAAGAATATGTTTACAGCATTTCCTCTCTAACTGGGAGGTTTTGGGACCAATTGGTGGGATTGCTGTGGACAATGTACACACAGAGATATACTGGTAAGCGCCAATGAGGTTTAACCATGTATCCAGCTAATTTAAATAGCTCACGTTACTGTATTGTGTCAACAATTAACTTAATTTAATATTGTAGGTGGTGTTTCCTTTTGCGGGGTGCAAATGTTCCACCAAAACGAGTTCCTTCCTGAGACTATTTAACAGAGACACCATCGCTGCGACGATTGTGATTGGTTTGAAGAAATGCAAACAACCCAGAGCCAGTATTTTTTTCTCCTGCATCTGTGGGGTAGCCAGACCTTACTCCACAGAGATGTGGAGCTAGAGCTGGCTATGAGGGAATACAGTGGCATTAACCAGTCTGAACATGGTGCACATTCATCATGTACTGTTGTAAATCCATGTATCTGCTGCTCCAGTTTTCACACATTGTGCTACATTTGCAGCAGACTGCAGCAGTGGAGCGGCCCAGTACGTAAATCCTGAGGTGTGTGTGGGGAGATGGACTGGTCCTGATAGTGTTGTAAGTGCTATACAGTTAAACAATAGTGCGCGGTGAGGAAGCACCCGTGCTGAGGGTGTCATATATTACAAGGAAAGGCAGACTCCAAACAAATTATGGCTGTGTCTTTGTGTTGTTCTTAGCCCTCTATCTTTCCCTCTCTCCCCCCCTCTCTTTCCTAGTGTTATATATTTTCACACCTCAGTGAGTCCATTGCACGTACGCGCACGCTCACGCACGCACGCATGCACGCATGCACGCAAGCAAGAACACACACACACACACACACACACATACACACACTCTCTGCTTGTCTGACTGTCTCTTCCGCCCTCCTCCTGTCGTTCCTTCTTGCGTTCGTCCTCCCCTACTGCATTTTCCGATTTATTTCTCTTTCTCACTTCGTATCACTCTTCCTTCCTCTCCCTCTCTCTCTCTCCTTCCCCTCCTCCCTCCCTCCTCCCTCCCTCGCTCTCTTGGGTCATGTTGCAGCAGCTCCAGCAGAAATAATAGGAGCAAAGGCGTGAGGTTGTTATTTGCATAGAAATAGCATGACGCCCCAGGCAGCTTCAGGAGAAGGACACAGAGATCATTTGTCTCAAAAAATTTAATGAAAACTTTTGCTGAGACAGAGATTTCTTTCCCTCTATACCCCCCCCCCCCCCCACACACACACACACACACACACTCCAACACTCTCTATCCTCCCCTTCCCCAATTTCCATCCTTCCTCTGTACCTTCCATACTGTCCGATCCTGGCGCTCGCGCCTCTCTTCTTCCCTTTTCTGAAGTAGCACAGTGCGATTTGAAATTAGATGACACATCAGTATTGCGCCGCTGTGTGCCAGTAGCATGGCAGTCTTACTGGCGTTGTATCAAACATCGTAGGAAATACGGAGGGCTCGAGATGGTAAAGAGGGCTGTGGACGTTTCAATCTGGTAAAATGTCTGTTAAAGTGGCTGAAACACACACACACACACACACACACACAGAGACACACAGAATTAACATACAGAATGGCTCTGTATAAGTGTACTGACTGACATAAAGAAAATATAAAATTTCTTCTTGTTCAATTTACAACTGTTATTATGATTGTATATAAAAAAAAATTTGCAATATATGTCATTTAAAAATATATAAATCATATTTACAATATATAAGTACATTTTTGATAGCATGATAACAAATAAGCCTTTCACTATAAAAAGAATTATAAATCAAAATTGCAATTAAGTCAATCTTTTAAAAACAACCCAAATTACATTTACAATATTTAAAGTGCTCATATTATGCTCATTTTCAGATTCATAATTGTATTTAAAGTTTGTACCAGAATAGCTTTATGTGGTTTAATTTTTAAAAAAACACCATCTTTTTGTTGTACTGCACATTGCTGCAGCTCCTCTTTTCACCCTGTGTGTTGAGCTCTCTGTTTTAGCTACAGAGTGAGGCCTCTCACTTCTGTTCCATCTTTGTTGGGAGTCGCACATGCTCAGTAAGTACTGCTAGCTAGTCAGAGGCAGAGTATGAGGGAGTGCCATGCTAGCAGCTAGGCGAGCATTATAACGTGTGTTACAAAGTGACGCACGTTTGTCTCTGAAGTAAAGGCTGGACTACAATAGAGCTGTTTGGAGCAGTTTGTGAACAGTGTTTTCTGTTGGAGATGGTAAGTCCCTTTGGGATAGACTTTGGGCTTTTTCACTTTGTAAACCTATAACATGCACAAAAAATATATATGACACAATAAAGGAAAGGGGAACACCCAAAAAGCATAATATGAGCACTTTAAGTCAATTTCTTTCATTTTTACCATAAATAAGACAACTTTTTGCGAAATTGTCCAAATCAAATGTACAATATAAGAGGTAAGTAGGTTTCTAGATTCATGAATTGTAATTATCATATAGCCTATACGTTGATTTCTAAACCCTTTTAAACATTTTATTGATGATATACAATAAAAAATTCTAAAAAAAAAAATTCCAATTTGTGTCAACGGCCGTATCTGTCATTTTTAGACAATATTAATTACAGGGATATTCACATAAATAATTGAGTTTGACATCCACGTTGGACATCATTCTCTGTGTTTCTCAGTAGTTTATAATTGAAAATATTGGCTTCTTCCACAAACATCACTGATGTGAACAAATCATCAGCTACTTTAGTAACAACAAGCAAAATATGGATGACAGATTGTCCTTTTAAAGTTTTCAAGCAATATTTCAATATGGATCATCTCGGCATCATTTTGATTTTTGCTTAATACATAGTGAAAGAAGCATCAACAATCATCAATACAGTGTAGTTTGATTCAAAAGATACACACTGACTGTGCTAGAGATAAAAGCACAGGTGTAATTCATTAATTATTACAAGTAAATATCAGCTTGTCACTGTGTATACTAGACTTGTATTTGTTGTTGAAGACAAAAGAAGACTTTCCACAGGTTTTCATGTGTTTAGTTGACGTAAATATAATTGATTGGGAAGCACAAACACACTCAGTGAGTTCATTAGGCACTGTAAATGGACTGGTGATGGGAACAAAAAGCCTTTGAAAAAAAGAGTTGAGTGATTTATTTGCTCCTGTATCCTGATGAAGGGTATCATGTTTTTTAGGAGACTTTACTTTGCAGAATAAAGTTTAAGCATCTTTAAATGACAACCACGAGAATGTATCACAGTATACAAAAGCAGACTTATAAAACTGACTCTAATAACGGTTGTGTCCTGACTGAGTATATAAAAAGTCTACCTCACTGTATTTACACTAACCAATCCCTCGTCTCTTGCCCTTGGTAAGGCTGGTGTGACTGCTGTGCTGCTGAGTTGTGGGGCTCGGCCCAGGCAGGGAGGCTGGTCTTGGCTTGGCCCAGGCAGGGAGGCTGGGTGTTGGCTCGGCCCAGGCAGGGAGGCTGGGTGTTGGCTCGGCCCAGGCAGGGAGGCTGGGTGTTGGCTCGGCCCAGGCAGGGAGGCTGGGTGTTGGCTCGGCCCAGGCAGGGAGACTGGGTGTTGGCTCGGCCCAGGCAAGGGCCACGAACGGATCAGCCCAAGCTTACATCCAGGACATGGTCAAACCCTACACCCCAACCCGCCCACTCTGCCCTGCATCAGCCAACCTGCTTGCTGCCCACACTGAACAACAAAAAAACCTAACCGAACAACTATAACTGAAAGTGAGCATACCTGAAGTGTCAGCAACAATCCCTCATTCACAGGAAAACTGTGCGTGCTCAAGTGTGGTACAGTGTGTCAAAGTTGAAGCAGGAAAATGTGATGGATGCTTACAATGAAAGTTTTTGTGTCGTGTGATGTCAAAAAATACTTCTGAGCAAACACAGAGTATAGTTATTCATTGGCCAGACAGCCAGGTTCAACTTGGAACATCACCTTTTCATTTTTGGTTTTTCAGTTAGCATATAGAGCACTGCACTTGGGAATATAAATACCTTCCCTTCTGCACCTGCCCTGTTTACTGGGTGTCACTCTGTCAAGCTGGCTCCATCCACTGATGTTTAACTCAACCAATGAGAATGATTTCTGCCTCTCCAAAGCAGTTCTGCCTCTGGGAAATGTTTGTGTAACTAAAACTGCAATCTGCTCCCCTTCACTGTCACACACACCCACACACACACACACACACACACACACACACACACACACAAAATCACCCACGTTCACCCCCTGCTGTGCCCATGAAGGATGCTCTCCCCACACAGCTGCCACCAAGCGGGAGAGTGGGTGGGTGGTACGGGGTGACCCCAGACGCGAGGGCCATTGGGCTGTCCCACTGACACTCTGACACCCCCCCCACCCACCCCCCACACTTCCAACCCCACCCCCACCTCCATCAACCCACCCACACAACTTGCCCGACTCCGCCCTCTTGACCGACACCTCACCGGGACGCCCCGCCGCAGGGTGCTTCTGAGCGCAGCAGGGTGCTGATGATGGCGGTGGGGGGGAAAGTTGGGGGGGGGGGGGCATCTTGACGTTCTCTGCAGACGCACCTGGGAGAAAAAGTGGGGAGGGATTGGAAAGAAGCGTCTGTTTGATTAACAAACGCATCACAGTCATCTTGATCTGGTTATCATGGCTACAGCTCCTCTCAGCCGAGAGCAAACTGGGAGAGAAAAGAGATCTCCCAGTATGAAGGTGGGAGGAGGATGAGAGGATGGGAAGAGGAAGTCTGCAGTAATCTGTGTAAACACATGCTGGCCTCCTCTCTTTTAGAATATTAATTGAGTTTCTGACAGGGAGAGGAGGCGTGTATGTGTGTGTGTGCGTGTGTGTGTGTGCGCGTGTGTGTGTGTGTGTGTGTGTGTGTGTGTGTGTGTGTGTGAGAGAGAGAGAGGAGGAGAGTGTAGAGAGTGACAGCCTCAGTGTTTGCCTGTCCATGTGCATGCATGTGTGCGTCTGTTTGTGTGTGGAGGCGGGGATCGTACAGGCCATGGTGAGGTCCTCTCTGTTTGCTATCTCGCCCCGGTGTCTACATGCACAAATCTGTGTGTGTGTGTGTGTGTGTGTGTGTGTGTGTGTGTGTGTGTGTGTGTGTGTCTCCGTCTCATACGTCCACCCATCCAAGGTGACCGTGCTGGCTGATGCCTGAGGGCCCCCGGGGCGCCACTGACAGCTTTAGGTGCGAGTCTGAGATTTGTTGCCCCAGCTCCTCCTCCTCCTCCTCCTCCTCCTCCACCCACCAGTACCCATAAGCCATCAGGGCTATAAACCAACCCCCCAGGAGTGATGGCTAAAGAGGTTAAAACAAAAGATGTGAGAGATGAGAGGCGGGTTGAATATAAAGATGATTCCCTGTTTGGGACAGCAAGCCTGATGGATGGGGGGGGTGGGGATATGACCTTGAAGGTCAAAGGTCAAGGGTTGAAGCAGGGAAAGGAAAATGAGTTCAGTGGCCTCAACACCATTCTTCATGGAGCTGCTGCTGCTGCTGCTGCTGGACACACATATATAAGCATCTATCTATCTATCTATCTATCTATCTATCTATCTATCTATCTATCTATCTGTTGCACATGGAGAGGCAGACACACTGACTACGTTTAAATGCACATACTATTCTGTTTTGTTGCACTTATTCTGAAAAAGACAATATTATGACTCAGCTGTTTACATGGCTAATGAAAATGAATGTTTCACTAATATTCCTGTTTACATGCAGCCGTGCAAAAATAGGATTCTTTCAGAGTTTTCACACCGGTGGCGGACTTGTTCGACCGTGAACCAAATACCAACCTTGAACTAAAGATCGCGGTTGTGATGTTTGTGCATATCCAAAAACCTGTTGACATTCAAGACTTTCGTTATGTTTAAAAGTATTGTTGATACTTTTGTGTTTCTCCTTCCGACCAGAGATGTGGGCTTTCCGTCTGTGGCATGCATCTCTACTGCAGGCCTGCAAACAATGCTCAGAGATGACTGTAAGCTGTAAACAGCAAGAGACCTTAAACTGTCACAAACTGCTGAAAAAACCCTGATTGAGACGCATATCCCGAAAGCATTGTATACATGTCCAAAGAAGCTTCTAAAAACCAGAATGATACGGGCATATCACACGTCTTAGTAATAGAAAAATGCTAAATTTGAAAAAAGACCTTATTCTGAATATCTATAATGGAATATGTCGTTTACATGACCCTATCAAATTTGGTATATTATCATATTCTGTAATAATAGTGGAATATTAGTGTGCAATCTAAACATACTCACTGCTGTAAATGCACACATATTATACATATTTACTAAAAGCATGCCATGCAGTCTAAGCTCACCATAACTTGGTTTGTCCACCCGTCTGCTTCATATCTAACAGATATCCAACAATTTACAACAATTTATTGTCCTCAGGTGATTCCAAAAATGACTGCTGTTGAGTCCTCAGAATCCTGTCATTCTTGTTCGTTCTTATTTGGATTCACGGTCACAATCATAGCATTATGCATGGAGAAAATGGCCATAAAGACACAAATGTCTGTTTTAACGTGTACATGTTGCATACTGTTGGTGTTCTTGTTTCCCACTGAGGCACCATGCTAAGACTGATCCTGAGCTGCATGCAGCACAGCTTCTAGCAGGGCAAGTTGTCTGCATGCACTTAGGTCTGTACGTGTGTGTGTGTGTGTGTGTGTGTGTGTGTGTGTGTGTGTGTGTGTGTGTATGTGTGTGTGTGTGTGTGTGTGTGTGTGTGTGTGGATGTGATGCGTGGGTTTTTTATTTCATGTATACTTTTTTAATATATCTGCTTTCAGTATTTTTGCTCATTAACTTACACTTTAAGTTACTACATTTTAGTATCCAATAGTACAGAAAGAGAAAACAGTAAAGGGCAACAAACACCAGCTGTGTCATTTTCTGCAATTATTTATTTATTATATGTTATATATGATATTTAACACATTTGCAGCGCAATGTAGAGTAAATGAGTGATGCTTGACAAAACATGACAATGTGATTACAGCCTAGTACTTTAATAATCAGGATGAACACTCATGGCAATGCCACACAAGTAGCATTGGTAGTACTATTAAAAGCTCTATTTTGAAGTATTTAAAGTTAAGGATTATATTTTTCATAGTTTTGGCCATCATATGTTTCAGTTTGGATACCATTTACTAACTTCATTGATGAGATATGGAGATGGAAAGACATTGCTCAACACAGCTTTATAACCAAAGTCCAAAAGGGCAAACACCATGACCGAAGTCATGAAGTGTCCACTCTACCCAACTATCTTAACCAGCTCTTTGGAAGAGAAACCGAATATGAACATGCCTGTTATAATCATTCATTGCATTGTAAAATTGTGTGTCCACTTATAACAAACAGTTTGAGCAATTACTTCAGTGTTTGCCTTCTTTTCAGCACAATTAGTAGCACCACATCTGATGAAAACGATATGTTGATGTTCTTTCCATCCTTACATCTTTGATCTCACTGTACTGCCACATGTGTGGATGACCACACACACACACACACACACATATACTGTACATCCTCCCCTCCCCTCGCATGTGTGTGGTGTGAGGGTGTCAGCACTCTGGGTCTGCCCTGCATGGGGCAGAGGGCTGGGCCAGGGAACAGATGGTGGTGGTTGGGTGGGAAGGCGGCAGGGCACAGAGGCAGGGGGCACAGCGAGAACGCTGCCCATCCTGTGGCCTCGGCTAGGTGAGAACAAGCAAAATCCTGATGCAGGCTTTTTTTCATCTTCACTGGAACAAACACTGCATCACTCTTCTGGTAGGAAAAGTTGCACCCACAGCACAATGCTGGTTGGAAAATGGATGGCAGCCAAGTTGCTGGGTTGTTGTTCAAGTACTCAAGTGAACTGCAAACATGCTGTCTCTGCGTGGATATATTTTGGTCATGGTTGAATGACTGTTAGTTGGTACTGTAGACTGACTGACAAACTATCTGGAAAAATCTGAGACTGGTCTCCCCAGAAAAATGACACCAGCGGTGGTTTGTTCAAATTGTTAAGGAGCAGGGGTTAAAGTAGGATCCGGCAGGTAGGGGAACCCTAAGATCCAGGGGGGGTGGGGGGGCGGTGGACTACACCTGGTTCTCCTACTTCCAAAACAGTGGTGATGAACACCAGGAGTAATTGCCAAAAGTTGAGTTTTCATTAAAACAAAAATTACGACTGGTGTGTTAACAGCGTGCCAAATTAATTAGAGCACACAATGCCAGGTTGCTGACAAGCTTTTAAAAGGCTATTTCTTAAACAGAGTCTGATTATAGTCTGTATATAAAGAGAGTCCGACGCAGTCACTACACATAAAACACACAGGGGCTACATTCACTTTCAGCTAACTTCACGATGAACAATGAGGTCAGAGCAGCATCACCGATCAATTTAAACGGAATACTCTCTGGTCCAGCTCAGCTAAAAGTAGTCTATATCCACGACGTTCCACTTCCGGGATTGCTCCGTTGCCGACGAAAATTCCGCCGGATTTCACTCATATAGGTTGGATATCCGTTGCCTTGGGCTTCCTTTGTGTTGTAATGACTATAGTTAACTGCTCCTCAGATCTCTGCAGGGTAAATCCAGACAGCTAGCTAGACTATCTGTCCAATCTGAGTTTACTGTTGCACGACTAAAACAACTTTTGAACATACACATGTTCCACCAAAACAAGTTCCTTCCCGAGACTATTTTGCAGAGGCACCGCCCAAGACGATTGTGATTGGTTTAAAGAAATGCCAATAAATCAGAGCACATTTTTCTCCCATCCCGGAATGCTGTGTGGACTCGCCAGACCTTCCTCCGCAGCGCCTCGGTGGAGGAAGGTCTGGTAAAGCGAGACCAAGCTAAAACAACACTGGCTCAGCAGCACGTTACCAGATCGTACACTACCCAGCCTGTTTGTAACCGGTAGGCTGCCGACAACTTGATCTTCACCTGTTCAACTGACTTTACAAGATAGTACACACCTGTCCTGCTTTTATTACAGACATGTGAACTAACCACAGACACTAGCGCTGTGGAGGAAGGTCTGGCAATGCGAGACTAGTACCTATCTGATCTGACCACATCATTGATATCAGTTGTATTTGACTCTTTGTAAGAAAGCAAACAAGTGTATTTCTCTAAATGTGTTCCTTTAAACACTAGAAGAAAGTACAAACTTTTCATCTCTTATCTACTTTTACTGTTTTTTGTGCTTATTTACTACTCAAATACAAACTAATTAATTTACTACATGAACAATAATCAATCTTATGACACAAACGGCGGTAGCATTGCACCACAGCATCTATGCATGTAATCAAGTAGAACTTTATTTTTCCCGAGGGAGAATCGATTGTGCCTAACACAATGTGTCACCTGAAGCACAAAAGGAAAACTGGACTATTGTGCCGGAATAGTCATAGTAATCTATTTCTTGTATGTATTTTAAATACGTCAATCTAACTAATAAGCAGCTGCCACATTAATGAGATATTAAAATATATGCAGTCCTTCCCTTCATTAAAGCAGACAGCTGTACAATTAAGAGTACATAAAAGGGAGCAGAAGTGAAAAATACCTACAAACCTGCCATCATCCATCCTCACATCCTATTTAAGCTGAACACAACACTGCACAGTGAAACAAGACGACACAGTTTGTCATGGCGCCTGTCGATAGTCAGGAGGGATGGCACATCACCTTGGGACCTCCCTGGGGGGCTTAATACACACAGGCCACCCTGGACATCCATAGACGCCCTTTATGACCCCCAACACACACTCCCTCTCTCTCTTTCTCTCTCTCTTGCTGTCACACGCTCTGATGAAATGTTCTTTAATACCCAATCGACAGTATTGACATCCCCTTGGGTAGCGGGGTCCCCCTGAGGGACGAAGTATTGATTTTCAGGGGACCGTGGGTCCACAGCCCCCTGGTGACATGTCCCCAGTCCCGCTGCCATTATTGGGAGATTAGTAGGGCTATTACACCTCCCAGGCCAGTTGGACGTGACATCGGGAGGAGTGGCAGCCAGATGACCGTCTATGTGAACTTCTTGAAGGAGAATTAGCTGCCGTCAAGGATTTCAACCAACTCTTGCACGTGTTCACAAACTCTAACCAGTATTGCATAATCAGAGCAGACAGTGAGCAGCAGATGAATGAGACAAAACGGCTCTCGCTGCATTCAAGCCATGTCAGCAGAATGGGAAGAGCAGGAACAGATCCTATTGTCATGGCTCCATCAGTCTCGAATTGGCAGACCACAGCGCTGTGGAGTAAGGTCTGGCCACACTGCACATACATTCTGGGATAGGAGAAAAAAATGCTTTGGGTTTTTATTTGCATTTCTTTAAACCAATCACAATTGTCTTGGGCACAATAAGCTCCGGATGCAGTGACAGCGGCTCTGCTAAATAGTCTCGGGAAGGAACTTTTGGTGGAACACTCCTTTCAAAACGTCCCAGTTAGAGAGGAAATGCTGTAAACATATTCTCTGTAAATCTTTACAATCATTCCCCGAAAGAACCAAGCAGGCCTGCCTTGTTGCATAATCCACATTTTCTTCATACCTTTTTAACATGTGGCTTGATAGCACGAAGGTTGTTGTTGTTGTTGTTGTTTCCCACAGCGAGGGGATTTAGAGAACGGCACCACACAGAGAGCAGAAAGGGGCTGACATCTGGGGCAGGCTTTATCCTTGAAATGTACTTCCGTTGATCCAGAATATGGCTCCATAGACCATTCCAATATGGTAACTGCTAGCCCTCTACTGTTCTGTCAATGGGGACAGCATGACAGGACTAAAATGATAGCACTATGACTACATGTCAACACCAAAGGATACAATATTTCACTAAAAAGACTTCCACCTAGAAGGATGCCAAAACATCAGATGAGTGAGTCTGTGAGTACTTGGTTACCACTGGTAACATATCAGCCCAGTATCCCCAGGGAGAATATCCTTATTGGATAATTACACACCTCAAAATGTATATCCAGTACCAACGTTCGGCTCCAATCCAGGAAGTAGTATCACTTTTATGCAGGAGAACAGATTTTGCACTCTATCACAGACCTGCAATTAACGTTCAACATTTTATTACCTCTACCTATAATCTTTCCCTAAACTTAACTTCGTTTTTCAGTTGCCTAACCCTATCCTAGTCAGTTTATTTGCCATATTTCCTTTATCTTAATCATACTGTAGTTGTCATGCGGATATTGTAGAAAGATATGCATTGAATGTAAAAAATAACATGTTGTCACTGAATATTTTAGGGTTTTGCAAAATAATGACATTCTTGGCTGGCGATAATGCTTCAAACACATAAGGATTGCTGATGTTCGAGAATGAACAGACTATTAAAAAACAAAATAAATGTTCGATGATCCTTCGTATCAATAAGTATTCAAATTCTGGTGGAGCGTTGGAGGCATGAAAAGGTGATAGTGTGACACTATTTTGGAACATCATGATTATACATACAGTATGAACATTGGAGTAGTGAATTATGCTGCAGGAGTAGTAGATTATAAGGATTAGAAGTTTCTAAAGGAACTTAAAGATTCCCGATGGAGCATTATTTTAAAACATCATTGCTCCTGCAGATTCTTAACAAATCACAAGTCATCTAACATTATGGATGTTTTTAAAAAGAAATGCGTGCAGATATCCTGTTGCTTCAAACTCACTCCCAGCGTTTGTCCCTCTTCCTTTTGACCTCCCATAAGTTGAGATGGTGAGCTTGAATTCACTGTGGCTCAGCTGAAATGGCGATTATTGGCACACTACTCTGGGCTCTGCACCCTGCCCTGTGGAGCCAGGATGACCTCTGCAGGACGGGGGGCCCAGTGATTGATTAGCTGGCCTGAGAGGACTACCACTCCCCCACTGGCTAGGGCATATGGAGCTGCATGTCCTATGGACAGCTGCGTCGGCAACACTGTATGTGTGTGGAGTCTGTGTGTGTGTGTGTGTGTGTGTGTGTGTAAAAGAGTCCAGCCTTGTTATTCTGTGTTCATCTTCTCAGTGGCATGTCGTCCCGTAGCATCTGCATCCTGTTGTGCTACTGCTCCATTGTTGTGTGTGCTAACTAAAATCAAGACTTTTAATTTGGCTGACTGAATGTGTCATAAACACACACACAGAAAAAGCATTGGTACTCATCCACTGAAATCCATTTCTTAGCAGAGAGCACAGACACCCATCTAAAAACTGGCAAATGTTCAAGGTTTCAGCAAATTTAATTTTAAGGTTCAAAAGGTTGCTAATAAACAGTTCCTAAATACATGAAGTAGAGCGGAGTGTGGAGAGTCCCATCCACATACATTTGGCCAGACAGTTCTACAGCATACAATGATATTTACCAGCCGTGTCAGCAACGCTGGTGTTGTTTTCACCTTTTAAGGTTGTTTGTATGTGTCATCATGCCATGAGTTTATATATCTGTCTGTCTGACAGATATTGTCACAGCAATAACGTCACAACCGTGCAAAATGCAGTCATAAAAATGTAAAGGTTTAAAGATCAAAATTAAGGGCGATTTCAAAGATGAGTGTGGTCCAAGCAAGGGTGCCGGAGGTAGGGGCTAGGAAGTAAAGAAGGGGCCTTGGCCCCCCCCACTTTACGCCCCTGGCCGGCTTTGGCGTCACTGCTGATGTAATCCCATTGCAAGATGGTCTCTTGTAGATAATAGTGTGTCTTACTCTGGGTCAACAGTTTGTTTGCGCCCCCCATGTTTCAACATGACAATGCCCCTGTGCATAAGCCAAATCCATAAAGAAATGGTTTTCCCAGTTTGTAGCGTGGAAGAACTTGAGTGGCTCAACCCCATCAAACGCCTTTGGAATCTTTTGGAACTATGACTGTGTGCCAGGCCTTATTGCTTGGTCGAATGATGATGTACAGATGCTACTGGTTTCATCAATGCAGTGGCGGTAGGCGGGTATTAAATGTGGGCTGCACTTGATAACTGTAGGCGGTAGGTGGCAGCAGAATGCTTGAATCTATGGCTTGAATCCTGTTGACAGAAAAACTGCATCTGGACTGCTCACATGTGCCTCCTGGTGCTTGTTAGTGTGCAGTGCAGCTACTGCAGCTGCCACTGGCTACTAAATGACTTCACCCCCCTTAACTGCCACCACAGCACTAGCGTGACAATCATGTGACATGGAACCTGTAACATCTGTACTTTACTGTAAACAAAACCAGGGAAGTGGGCAGAAGCAAACGAGCCGCCATGTGTAAGGATGAAAGTAATAAAGTAAGGATGTGTAGGTTGGGGTATTAGATGGGTGAGTAGCACGTCACACTATAATGAAAGACAGCAGTTTGCTTACTGTCAAAGACCTGCGATAAATGTTCGCCTTTTAATTAACCCTAAGCATGATCTCAAGCTAACATTGAAGCTATAGTGCGTAGTTTCTGTCTCTCCCATGAGGAATTCTAAGTAACGACAACAAAACTGTTGGTGCATCCACATGATACAAGCCTTCCGTGATTGTGCACGCGCCCCCACCCCTCCTCCACGAAGTTGCTAGTAGGGTTCATCCCGTCAAATTAAGGACGCGCATGATTAAAAAAAACATGTACTCTTCAGAAGAGGTAATTATGTTGTAGTTTTTATGTCCACTTCGTCTCCAAAGCTGAACGCTGCTGTTGTCCTTTCTTAGCGGTGACGAAAAATGCATCATTCAAGCTTTTTTTTTACATTTGCCATAACAATGATATTTCCTACCCTTTAGTGCACCAAAGTTGTCATGCGCATATTTTAAGAATTTTTTAATTGTTGGTGTTGGACACAAAAAACATCATTGAACATAATGCAGGGTTTTACAGAATTATCCAATATCGATGGGCTTGTCTGGTGATAGGGTTGCACATGCTAGACACATTCCTTTTACCATCTGTGCTCTATTCAGCCAGCTACATTAACAACTTTAACAATGTACTATCTTTTAAAATTACACCAAGGCAGTCTTTACTGTTTTATTGAAATGATATACACATACAGTGTATACCCCTACACACACATAGCCAGTCATGACCACCTCAGCTATCTATCAATCACCCTATCACACAAACGCTTGCACGTGCAACTTCTAAATGTCCTGACTTCATATTTTAATCTAGTGTATGTGGTTTTAAAGTGGGGTGGTTGGTCGGGGGGGTGGGATATGAAGCAATAGAAAAGAAAAAAAAGATAATTTGCGGAGGGAAGTTCAAGTGGATATCTGTCTGGGGTTAAAAGTGAAAGTAATTCATTACAGGGAGATAGTGCTTGGCGATATTCCTCATCTTGACGCTTTGCCGTGTGGCAGTTGAAAGGGGTGAGGTGAAGGGGGGGTGAGCAACATCTAGCGGCCCCATTGGAGGAGGAGGAACGGCGATGAAGGGATAAGGGCCAAATTGATGGTCATATTTTACAGTGGGTCAGTGTGGAGCGCGCTGTCCAACACTGTAATTACAAGTTTGGTTAGAGGAGGGAGGCAGAGAGAGGCGAAGAAGAGAGACAGTAGTCTTTGTCATGGCCGTAAATGAACAGCCAGGCTTAATTGAGTGGTAACCTCTGAAGCTGTTGTGCTAACACTGCAGAGAGAGATGAGGAGATGGAGGGAGAGAGGGGTAGAAAAAGAGGAGAGAAGTGCTGATAAGGTCTTTTGTGTTCGTAAGTTTGGTGCCTTATCCTTCCCCACCCTAACGCTACTGAAAGCAAGCGTCTAGGCTACAAGGCAACATTTTTATGCAAAAAAGAATACATTTTTTTTTAGAGTTGAGCTTAAGGTTTATCATTAACCCTATAAATAATAAAATACTTTAGCATAAGATTCACTTACTAAGCCCACTAAGCTCTAGTGCAAAACATTCTCAAAAACAGATGGATAGCCATGAGATTTGGTTACCATGGTCCCAAGAGGATGAATCATAATGACTGGTGATAAAAATGTTCACTCATCTAGTGAAATATACCAACAAATATATCTACTGGATGGATATTAATGTTTACCAGACAATGCATAATGTGGCGCATGCAGATGTGGCGGCAAGTTGCTCCAATGAACTTTGCTAAATTTTTTCATTTTTATTTGTGAGACGATCAGGGGGCCACGAGGGTGGTGTAACTGCCCCGGGAAGAGAGAGAAAAGAGCCGGGATAAGAGCTAGACCAGAACAAAATAACTGCACAACAAATGGCTAACATAAGACGGTGAACATGGTAAACATCATACCTGCTAAACACCAGCAGATTAGCATTGTCATTGTGGGAATATTAGCATTTAGCTCAAAGTTTGTGTGAACCTGTGACTGCATCAATCCAGTGCCTTTTCCGTCCTAATTCTAAATCTAAATTGTCATATCATATTGTAAAGAAGCAGCATTTGATCCATAATGCATTTCAAGAGCAATACATGAACCTCTGTAAATATGCAAAGAAAATCGGAAAGGAGGTAAGTCAGCCCCGATAATCCAATGCCTTTGGATAAACAGGCATAATACAGAGTTATAATGGACCAGTGTGATGTATGGAGAGGTTTGTGTGAGTGTGTGTGGTCATTTAGTAGCCGACTTGTGTCATGATGGCATCTCTGGGGAGCACAACTTATCCTGAACATAAAGTTATATATAGTGTGCCTAGTAGTCACTTATAATGTCATGAAGCCTGTAAATAAAGGGTGAAATCAAAGCAAAAAACCAAGGGGTTTGAAGCGCTAAATTAGATTCTTTCACAATGTTATTGCCACAGAAGCTGTTAGTGCTAAGCTAGGATGGAGAAGTTCATATTGATACTGTTTGGGGTAGTTAATTGGCAAGGTAAAGCAATGCACGTATAATCCACTAGCACTTGCTGGAGGTTTGTTTTAGCTTATTCAACAGGGGGGGAAATAAGTTTATTCTTGGTGACAAAGTCTGTGATGGTTCATCAGTGCTCATTTGAGCAGGAAATAAATCCAGCTACAGTATGATTATTTACATAGGAGAGTGCACAATTTGTACGGAGGTAGGACTTCTCTGCTACAATGGTAACTTGTTGGTTGCGCAGTCCGTTAGGACTTGGCTTAGGAACCGGAGGGTCACCATTTCAAGTCCCCGTACGGACAAAGTACAGACTGTGGACTAGTAGCTAGAGAGGTGCCAGTTCACCTCCTGGGCACTGCTGAGGTGCCCTTCAGCAAGGCACCAAACCCCCAACTACTTTGGGCGCCTTTGATTTGTAGCCATCCTCACTCTGACATCTCTCCATTAGCACATGTTCATTCTGTCAGGTGCAGAAAATCTATCACAATGGATAATTTCATCTGTAATGTAGTTCAGATACTGAGTCGGTATTTTAAAGTTTCTCATTATTTTGAGATTCTAAGTCAATATTTTGAGAATATAGGTCAATATTTTAATGTTTCTCATTATTTTGAGATTTTAAGTCAATATTTTGAGATTCTAAGTCAATATTTTGAGATAACATAATATTTTAAGATACTAAGTCAATATTTTAAAGTTTCTCATTATTTTTAGATTCTTAGTCAATATTTTGAGATAATAAGGCAATATTTCGAGACAATAACTCAATATTTTAAAGTTTCTCATTATTTTGAGTTTCTAAGTAGATATTTCGAGATTCTAAGTCAATAGTTTGAGATACAAAACCAATATTTAGAGATACTAAGTGAATATTTTGAGATACTAAGTCAATATTTTCAGAAACAAAGTAGACATTTTTTCAAGATTCTTATTATTTTGATATATTAAGTCATTATTTTGAGGTACTAAGTCAATATTTGAGATAGTAAGTCAATATTTTGAGATACTAAGTGCATATTTTGAGATACTAAGTTAATATTTGGACATATTAAGTCAATATTTCCAAGTTTTTCTTTATTTTTGAGATATTTAGTTATTATTTTGAGATACAAAGTCAATATTTTTGAGATAGTAAGTCAACATTTTGAGATACTAAGTCAATAGTTTTAGATACTAAGTCAATATTTCAAAGTTGCTCATTATTTGGAGATACTACGTCAATATTTTGAGATACTAAGTCAATGTTTTGATATACGTATTCACTATTTGGAGAACCTACGTCAATATTTCAAAATTGTTCATTATTTTGAGATATTAAGTCAATATTTGGCATAGTAAGTCAATATTTTGAGATAGTAATTCAATATTTTGAGATTCTAAGTCAATATTTTGAGATACTAGGTAAATACTTTAAAGTATGGTAGCTCATTCTGGCAGGCAGGAAATATCTATCAGAGTAGGTGAAAGTAGGGTAGCTCAATATGACAGGAAGGAAATGTCTATCCGAATGCACTACTTCTCACTAGAGCTGTCAGTCTTCCTCTATAATACCATTCAAATTTCATTTGTTATTTTTTTAATAATCAAATAATATTTGAATATTTAATGTTCAAATGCAGCCTGTTATTAATATGTACTACACTACTCAGGCATATGCATTGTCAATGTCACTATAAGCATGTGGTTGTTGTTACACGTTCTGTCCACTAGAGGGACTTCCAACATCAGCCTGGCCTTAAAGGGAACCTATGCCATGGCGTATTGCATTTCTGGCACGCAACTTTGGTTACATTCATTTCCCACCACGCACACAGCGACAAACCATTCAATCAATCAACAGAGAACTCTGTAATGAAACATTATCTAACACGTGCATTGAACGGCTCTGAACAAACGGCTCTGTTGTAAAGGCTAACGTTGCTTGGTTAGCACAATGACATCATGTTAGAAAGCACAGCTGAAACAATTTGTCATAAACTAACAATAGTGTTAGCCGCAATGCTAACGTCATTAATAACTAAGCCAAACGGTGCTGTCACTACTGTTTTAGTGATTTTTAAGCAACCTCTTTCTTGCAGATTGTCACTTTATTGAGAATACAGCTATTAGAAGGTAATATATGAAGTTGAAGCTAACTCTGACAGCTGTAGGGGAGCTAACATAAAATGTAGCTGTCTCCATGAAGCTCCCAGCTAAGCTAACGTTACTATAACTCGCATCGCAGTTAGGAAACAAGAACAAGCTAACTAATGATAACATAAGCATTTTGGCTCAGTAGATTGATTTTAAAGTCATGTAAAACTATTTCCCATCCTTCTTACGATTTACTTCTTCCTTCCCCCCATGTACTAACATTATAGCTCTGTGATCTTAAGACCTCACAATGCCTTGTGTTTCTCACTCCCGCTAACATATTGTTCATCAGACGTGACATGACAAAAGCATTTCGTTTTCACATGCGGGTAGGCCAAGGTGAGAAGAGGGAGATTAACTAACGTTAGCAAACATATTTATTAAAAAACAATCACATTCGAATAGTAATTTCAACATTCGAATAGTACTGATTTTTTAACTATTCAAATTATATTCGACTTTCGGAATTCGTTCCAACAGCCCTACTTCACACATAAATGTAGTTTAAAGTATGGTAGGTCATTCTGTCAGGTGTCAGGTATCAGAATGGAAACTTCATCTATGATGTAGTTAAGATATACAAAGTCAATATTTTGAAGTTTCTCATTATTTTGAGATACTAAGTCAATATTTCAAGATAATAAGTCAATATTTTAATATACTAAGTCAATATTTTAAAGTTTCTCATTATTTTGAGATTCTATGTCAATATTTTGAGAAAATAAGTCTATATTTTAAGATACTAAGTCAATATTTTAATGTTTGTCATTATTTTGAGATTCTTAGTCAATATTTTGAGATAATAAGTCAATATTTTGAGATAAGTCAATATTTTAAAGCAACACCAAAGATTCTTTTGTACCTTAAAATAATGTTTCCAAAATCGTTTCAGTAGTTCATCAACTCGTAATTGCACTTTTGCATTCAATTTGCAGCCCTCTATCGGCTATAACTGCACTATGCAAGTTTGGGTAGCGGATCTGTCGTATGAATGAGACATACAACAGTGGTAATGGAAAATTCCGCTTCCAACCTGTAGGTGGACCGAAGAGGAAAAGTACTTTGGTGTTGCTTTAAGATACTGAGTCAATATTTTAAAGTTTCTCATTATATTGAGATTCTGAGTAGATATTTGGAAAAATAAGTCAATATTTTCAGATACTGAGTCAATATTTTAAGAAACTAAGTCAATATTTTGAAGTTTGTCATTATTTTGAGATTCTGAGTAGATATTTGGAAATAATCAGTCAATATTTTAAGATACTGAGTCCATATTTTAAGAAACTAAGTCAATATTTTGAAGTTTCCCATTATTTTGAGCTACTAAGTCAATATTTTGAGATACCATGTCAATATTTTGAGATACTAAGTCAAGATTTTGAGATACTATGTCAATATTTTGAGATACTAAGTCAATATTTTGATATGCTTATTCAATATTTGGAGATACTAAGTCAATATTTCAAAGTTGTTCATTATTTTGAGATACTAAGTCAATATTTTAAAGTTTGGTAGCTCATTCTGTCAGGTGGGAAATATCCATTAAAATTGACTACTTTCACTATGAATGTAAATAAAAGTATGGTAGCTCATTCTTTCAGATGCAAAATATCTATCAGAATGGATTACCTTCTCTATAATGTAGTTAAAGTAGGGTAGTTCATTCTTTCAGGTGGGAAATATCTATCAGAATGCCGTACTTCATCCATAAATGTAGTTTAAAGTATGGTAGCTCATTCTGTCAGTTACGGATAATCTATCAGAATGGAATACTTCCTCTAGTATGTAGTTAAAGTAGGGTAGCTCATTATGACAGATGGGAAATATCTATCAGAATGGACTACTTCCTCTATAATCGCGGTTAAAAGTAGGGTAGCTTATTCTGTCAGGTATTAAATATATATCAAAATAGGCTACTTCCTCTATGAATGTAGTTAAAGTAGGGTAGCTCATTCTATCAGGTGCGAAAAATCTATCAGAATGGACTACTTCCCCTATGAATGTGGTTAAGGTGTGGATGTGTGTGTATTTCGAGCCTGTGTGTAATGTGTAATATATATCAACAGAGTGTAAAAATGTAATTTCCCCCTGGGGATCAATAAAGTATCACTTTCTTTTTCTTATGTCCTAAAAAGTTACAGAGAGAAACCGCGAATACTTCACTCTATATCTTTCACTGCCTCAGTCATTCCCTCCTATTTTCTCAATTTCTCTCTCTATCTTCCCACCCTCCTCTTCCTCTCTGTGTCTCTTTTCATTTCTCCTCTGCTCTCATTTTTCCCTTCTCATCCCAGCCTGTGCGATTGTAGCATCTCATCACACTTTTGGCAGACATTTCTTTTCATTTTCGTTCCTCATCTCCTGTCTTATTTTTGGCCTCACAGTCCCTAAACCCTGCAGCCACCCACCCACCCACACAACCCGTCACCATTTCTTTCTCTTGTCTCCTCTGTCCCTCTCTTTTCTTGCAATCTTTTCGGCTTGTCATTTAAGGACGGCTTGTTTCTTTCAATGTTCCGAGGTAATGGGTCGAATATTGCCGGCCTGCCGTTGTAGAGAAAGAGGGAACAATTTGTTCTTTTTGCAGTGAGCAGGGATGGTTGTGATCAAGGGTGTGATCTGCAAACGCACGTGCACGCACGCACACACACACACACACACACACACACACACACACACAAAGTGATGATGATGAGGCCATTTCCTCCCTCATCTCCAGATCCTCATCTAACCGCTAATGAAAAACATGACAATTACCCACAACTCTTTGCACCTCAGCCTTCAGCAGTAGTAATCTTGGTGCTGATATGAAGTCAGCTTGTCGTTTTGCCTCCACTGTCCCTTCCTCTTTCCCATCCATCCATCCATCCATCCTCTTTCTTCTGTCCATTCAGAGAGAAGCTGGCCACTGGGAGTGTTCAGAGACAATGATGACTGCCGCTGGATGGTTGTAAGAATGTGATTGAAATTGGAGATATGATATAGCATTACTTACATGGACCATTGGGGGACTGACAAAGGCTATGTTGAGGGTAATGAACGGTAGATTAACGGTGAATAATGAAGCACCGAGAATTATCATTTGGTACCACGGGAGCATCATGAAGCCTTCATATTGTTAGTGGAGTCTGTGCATGTGTGTATGTGCTCTCTGTAATCTAATCTGTAAACCTCAGCCCTAGTCCACTATCAGATGGGATTAAAATAAATCGCTATTCTCAGGTTATCACTGTCTCCAATAAATGAAGAAATTGTTGATTTTCAAATTGAAGGCAGTTTAAGTGAAAATGAGGAAATCCCTGACCCCATTGTCTATCAGTGTACACAACGAGGTAACTTTAAAATGCAGAATTTTAATTAATAATGTACAGTGTTTCTGTGCTGCGTACATGATTACATGCATGCATATGTGATGAGGCAATTCGCTGCCGTGCAGTCCACATGCCGGTGCATCATCTTTTCTACCTCTCTGCACCAAGTGACAGCAAGGTGTCGGTTATGATGGCACTTTAATTAATTTTGTTTGTCCTGTTCACTGATAGTCATGGGCTGCTGGGTATCCATGTTCTGGCTGTTGGGACTGATGCAGAGCACTAAGATAGTGGATTGTGTGTGTGTTTGTGTGTGTGTGTGTGTGTGTGTGTGTGTGTGTGTGTGTGTGTGTGTGTGTGTATGTATGTGTGTATGTGTGTGTAGCACACACAGTAGTCTTGTAGTTCTTTGACTCTATCTTCAGTTGTTCATAGTCAGCATTTCTTCTTAACGATATTTGCAGGTAGCCTATTTTGTGAATATTAAGATTAACACATTTTGATCTGTAAACTAAAAAGTGTTGAGTTTGATTCCCCAGCCATATTTGTAGTTTTGTTCTTAGCAGAAGTAACACCAAATACAAATACAAGGTAACAGTGAACAATGTTAGCTCCTTTATAAACGGTATAAATGGTTGTGTCAGTGCTAATATTAAAATGTTTCTACAGGTAACTGCCAGTAGCCGAGGCTTTTCAACCATTTTGCCACTGGTTTGTGGGAAGATATCGCAGTTATGGGAGATCTTCAACTCTGAATTACAGGTATGGAATTAGACGTAGGAATTAGGTACATTTCATACGACTTGAATCAGTTATTAGAAGTGTCTTTCTGAATCTCCTCCCTAGTCCTAATAAAGTTACCAACAGGACAGAGGCTTCATTAGCATGCTCATGTTTGTCATAACTGACATTCTCACAAAAATTACACCTGCATATTTTTTAAGCTGTGGTCGGATAGCTGTCGAACGTGACACTCTGAGAAAATGCACGGAGAAGAAAATGTCTGCAGTCCCTGCTTGTGTGTTAATACACTGTACTATAAGAACAGAAATCCACTCACAAGCTCAGTAAGAGCTTATTCAAAACTCATTCAAAAAGGCAAAGAGGAGAGAGATGTCCATAAAACGCGATGTAAACAAACAGCCTGTTCTCATGAACCATTTGTTCAAGCAACGAACAGTTAAGCAATGTAATTCGTAAGCATTCCGCGTTTTTTTCTTCATTGACGGCCGCTGTATAAGAATGCGGCTGGCCGCATAGGGAGGAGGTCAGGGGCATGGTTGGGTTGTTAACCATCTTTCAAGCCAGAGAGTGGAGTTCGCTTTCCGGGGAAAACTTAAGCCTTTCACCCAGGAAATGCGTGTTCCTTAGGAGTGTTATCGGTGGTCTGTAGCCCACGTCACGAAGCTCTGTAGCGGCTTGGACAACAAGCAACTGCCGTTCGGCGTCATGGAGCTCGTAGCCAGCTGGCGTCACGTGACCAGCCGGTGGTTTCGAAGGATATCATACGTTTTGGTGTGCATACATTTGCGTAAAATAACATATATGTGCATACATTTGCCTAACCCGAACCCTAACCATAACCCCTAACCCGTTCATGAGAATGCGTTGAAACAAACCAGAAGCACATGGCCCAACAGGACAAGTAAAAAACACAACCATGTGACACTGTTGACCATTCAGGGGCATAGCACAAAATTCTGGGCCCTGTAGAAAGGCATTTTCTATGGGCCCTTCCCCGCATCCACAGCTATTCATTCTAGCATATTTTTGGGCCCTCCTCACATGAGAGCCCTGGGTACTCAGTCCCCTTTTCCCCCCCAGTCCGACGCCCCTGTGACCATTTGCAGTAAATATTGTACTGGGTGAAGTTCAGCCAGTACGCCTGCACACACTGCAGTCATCAAAGCCAATTCAGCACCTGCTGTTAGTTTCAAACAGACAATTTTTCCTGTGTAAACAGGCCAATTTTGATTTTACTTAGAGGACATTTTTACCCTCAGAGTTACCAAACCGGAGGAACAGGAAGTCTTTATCATTCTATAACAAAATATTACACTTAATGCAAAAAAATTACTCAATACAGCTTAATAGGTGAACCGACTGCAAGTACAGTGATTTTAGCTTGCAACGCTATGGCATACCCAACACCATTTACAGAGAAGCCTGAGAGAGGGGTGATGGCTAAAGTGTGTTATTGCATACACATCTATGTCTTATACATGCAGTGTTGTAATGTAACAAAGTACAAATACTTTGTTACTGTACTTAAGTAGAATTTTCACATATCTGTACTTTACTTTGTTATTTATATTTCTGGAAACTTTTATTTTTACTCCACTACATTTCCTGAATAAAATTTAAACTTTTACTCTGATACATTTCCACTCAGCATCTTCGTTAGTGTAGACATGTTTTCGTACGTTGAAGTGAAAGATTCTATCTCACAAAAAAATAAAATGTTCTGTTCCGTTTCAGTTTTTCTCTTTGTTGATGTCAGACTTTGAATTTGATGTTTAAGGAGGTGTGGAAACCCTGAATGTTATGTTTCACTATAAGGAAGCCACAATAAAGTTTATAATCAAATGTTTTACTTTTACTTCTAATGGTTAAGTACATTTAATATCAGAAAATTACTTTTGATACTTAAGTACAGTCAATATCAGATACTTTAAGACTTTTACTGAAGTAATATTGTAAAAGGTGTCTTTAACTTCTACCAAATTCATTTTCTGGTAAGATACTTGTACTTTTATTCAAGTATTGCTTTCAACTACTTTATACAAGACTGTATACATGTTTGTTAGATTATTAAAGGTGCTCTAAGCGATGTTGGGTGACGTCACTTCTTGTTGACGTTCAAAGTATTGTCAAACGAAACGGAGGCTAGCTCGCCCCTCCCTCCTCATCCCGTCCCCTGCCCCTCCCTTCCACGCACTAACCCCCCAACCCCCACCCCCAAATCCTTCTTGTCGGTTATTGGCTGAAACACTGTTTGTTATGTTTGGTGGTGCAGGTTGGCGCAGTTTGTTTTTCTTGCTGTTTGTGGAGCCTGGGCTGTCTACAGAGACATCGCTTAGAGCACCATTAAAATATATGAAATACCTTGACTTATTTTATATCTTTTCTAATTACTTTCATGAAAGAAACAATCACTTATAACTTGTCGTGTGAACAGTGACTCCTAATGCTCTTAACACTTAACTCAAGCAAAACATAAACTGACTGCTTCAAACTTTAAATGCAATGTTGGCCTTACATACAAAGTGCAAAACAATAAATGACACAGTCAGTTTCTATGCTTATTGCTAAGCAAATAGATAACAGAATCAACACAACATATGTTTGCAAGCATCCCTCCCTTTCTTAGCAGTTCCCTGGTGAGCGTCAATGCAGCATAATTGCTAATTACGTCGCCAGTGCTGCCATTCATTTTAAATGTATGGCAGAGGTGGAATGATAAAGAGAAAAAGAAATGCAATTTATTTCCTTTTGATTACGCCAAAATGCTGCAATGGATTGAGTATCTGTTACGTAGCGTAAATTGTGGTTTAATATGTTTTCCTTAAGAACAGTACTTTAGAGGATTACAGTGAACCACAAGTGATGAAAGTACTTTTGTACGTTTGCTTTGTTGTCGACAACAGAACCGAAACAGTAAACTGATGCGGTGAAGAACAGTCACATCTTGTATAAATTAAGGATCTACTGTAAAGTCAGACTCCAGACTTCATTATCTATATTTAAAGAAATACAGTATATTCAATACATTAAATGAAAGGGTTCAAACTTTTATTTTTATTTAATTTTTATCTCATTGCTTTTCGTATAATCCTGAGGAATTGGTGTGGCCTTGACCAACTGCCACTTTGCTCATTTGAAAGCCATGATGTCTCTCTCTCTCATGGGCGGGCCAAATTCTCTGGGCGGGCAAAGCAGAGAAAGGGGAGGTAACCTTGCTCCTTATGACCTCATAAGGAGAAGATTCCAGATCGGCCCATCTGAGCTTTCATTTTCTCAAAGGCAGAGTAGGATACTCAGAGTTCGGTTTACACCTATCGCCATTTCTAGCCACTGGGGGACCATAGGCAGGTTGGGGGAACGCATATTAATGTTAATAAACCTCATAAAGTGAAATTTTCATGCCATGGGACCTTTAAGATAATACTTGTAAATGCTAAATAGGGGGTGGAAATAAAGTGTTACCATGGAGGCAGTGGCGGTTCTAAGGGGGTAATATTAGGCCTTGACCCCGCTCTGGCCCCCCTAACTGTGGCAAATATTTTCATACATTTTCAACTCCACCTTTATCTCCAAAGAGGGGATATTGTTAATGTGCAGAGATAAATAAAATGTAGGTTAACACTGAATGAGTATTCCTGTTTATTTATGTGTATCGTTAATCTTTTGTAGAACCAAACCTATTGGTGGTATATAACACTCTGCTTAAAGTGCTCATATTATACTAATTTTCAGTTTCATAATTGTATTTAGAGGTTGTACCAGAACAGGTTTATGTGGTTTAATTTTCAGAAAACACCATATTTTTGTTGTACTGCACATTGCTGCAGCTCCTCTTTTCACCCTGTGTGTTGAGCTCTCTGTTTTAGCTACAGAGTGAGACATCTCACTTCTGTTCCATCTTTGTTGGGAGTCCCACATGCACAGTAAGTACTGCTAGCTAGTCAGAAGCAGAGTATGAGGGAGTGATATTGCTAGCAGCTTTACTCTGAAGTAAAGGCTGGACTACAATAGAGCTGTTTGGAGCAGTTTGTGAACAGGGTTTTCTGTTGGAGATGGTAAGTCCCTTTGGGGTGGACTTTGGGCTTTTTCACTTTGTAAACCTATAACGTGCACAAAAAAGATATATAACACAATAAAGGAAAGGGAAAAAGCCAAAAAGCATAATATGAGCACTTATTACTACTATATTTGGTACCCCTAAAATCTCATGTGGCCCCAGCCTGGCCCCCCCATTTCAAATGGTCTAGAAGCGCCCTGCACGGAGGTCTCCACACACATTAGTATGAGACCTGTCCTTCAGAAAGCGGTCAGACCACTCTGGAGAAACAGATGCAGGGAAGCAGATCTACATGCACTAGCGCCACTTTGATTATTCATAGAAAATGCACACTAGGGACTATAGAAGTGAAATGTGGGTGGGTAAAGAAACAGGCAAAGAGGGGGAGGGAACGGGCATCGGTGTAAATAAATAAACAAATAAATAATAAACAATCAGTGCACCCCTCGCTGCACACACTGCAAGGAACCAATCAGCACCCTGGCTCAATGCCCTGGAAATTGTGTGTAATGAGTAGGAAAAGATTAGAGGGAGCTCTTGCTAGGCTGTAAATTGACATTAGTAAAAGAAAACTCTTTTACTAGGCGGGCCCAGCAGTCTCATTTAAACAAGGTGGTGGTGGGGGGGGGGAACGGGGGGGGGGGGGGGGAGATGCTAGCTGGAGTGCAGCCCTGCTGTTGCGTGCTGTAAGAGTGCTGAATTTAAAGTGAAGAGTATTTTTACTTTCTATACAAATTATTTACAAGTGGAATGAAGTAGGAGGTCAAAATATATTTCTTAATCACACTTTAACAATCATATTTCAGATATGGTTGTATGACATGTTGTTGTTTTCATTAACCCTTGTGTTGTCTTCCATTGGACCATGCACTTGTCCTCCTCCCGGGTCAAAACTGAAAATGACGTTTTTGTCTCTTTTTTTGACATGCTTTTTTCAATGTTTTTGGCTTTTTTTGTGCCGTTTTACACTTCTTTTCACTACCATGTATAAACTAATGCCAACTTATTACTAGTTTTACACTTATTTTTGGAATTCATGGTCAATAAATGTAATTAATAGGAAATTATACCTAATTCTTGAGTAAAAAAGCCGAAATTCTGAATAATTTAGGCTAATATTAACGGAAGGATAATCTCAGAAGGATATACGCCAAAGTTCAGTGAGGATACTGTTTCGAAACATTTTAATTTCTTTTTCAAATGCAAAAAAATGTAACAAAACACCAAAAATTCAATGAAAGTAGAGATCCGATCTTTTGATGTACTTGCGAAGCGCGTTGTATGGAATCATCCATGTTTTTTTTTCGGGTAATTACAATTAGGTATATATATAAAAAGAAACCCATATTTTTTTGTATAGACATTTAGAAAACGGGTCAAATTTGACCTGAAGACAACACAAGGGTTAAATCATGCCAAGTAGTAGTTAGACTATTTGAAAGCTGCACTTATTAATATGTATACAATAACAAAAGATCAAGTAATGAGGTGTAATATGAAAGGGTCCCTGTTTTGTTTTTGCCCTCAACTTTCCTGCTTTGGTTCAGTCGCACAGCTCTAATCAACTTGTTTCCAGCTTCTGAAGGAACTCTGATAAAGTCATTGTACACCATCTGCCCAGCACCGAACAGCAGACAGATACATTTAGTGACCAGCTGCTGAACACAGTGGAGCATTTAGAAGCTAAAGAGAGATATTTTCTCAGATTTTGGTAGAGACCAAAACAGAGCTAAAAGAGAGTGACTATTGGACCCCTCAGGTGGACACAAACAGGACTCCAAATACATTCTAATCATCAGTGTTGGGCAAGTTACTTCCAAAATATAATACATTATTGATTACTAGTTACTAGTCATTTGAGAGTAATTAGTTATATTACAATATTACTGTCTCTGAATTGTAATGCTTTACACTACTTTTGCGTTACTTTTGAGTTACTTTCACCAAAATAAAAGCGGAAGTATGATTTGGCAGGTAGCTTGTGAATTTCACCATGGGATCAACAAAGTCTCATCTTTATCCACTATATACATCATAATTTATTCATATTATTTTGTATTATTAATCTGAATCTGCAAAGTAACTAAAGCTATAAAATAAATAGTTAAATAAAACGTACAATAGCCTTCTTGACTCTGAATTGTGGTGGAGCAGAAGTAGCCTAATAAGTAGGAGAAAATGAAAATACTCAATTAAAAGCACCTTACAATTGAATCTAAGCAGCCTATGGTATAGTTACTTTCCACCACTGATAAAATGTAATGATATTACGCATAGCAAGACTAAACATTAATTCCCGACATGATGTTATCTATCAGTTGCTTGGGACATTGCTGTCGGCACTGACAGGACACGGATGTCCCTAGCCTACCATCTCTGGTTCTGGCTCTGACCACGGGAACAGTGACGGGACAGCTCGGGACAACTTGTGTTACTGAGATTGTAACGGGTATAATATTACCGACATTTTATTAGTAATGCGTTTTATATTACTGCGTTACAGCAAAAAGGAATACATTACTGTAATTGCATTACTTTTGTAACGCGTTACTCCCATCCCTGCTAATCATCCTCTGGATGCATAAATAGGCAACAGTTTTGTAACACTTTTGCCATGACAACTTTATAGAGTCATAATATGCCAATGTTTTTACCAGCTTGTTCCTCTGCCCCCAAGTGGCAGGAATAAAATTGTTAAACGAAACTTTGCTATTCGTCACATACACACAGTACAATTTAGTGAAATTAAATTACTGCATTTTAAACCATCCTAAGTATTAGGAGCATACTTTGGGTTCAGGGTCTTGCTCAGGGACACTTTGACATGGACAGGAACCTAGGATCGAACCACAGCCACCAACACAGATTTTTAAAAAAAAATCTAGCTCTGCAGGAATTAGAGATATCATCCCCTAAATGAATATCTTAAATTGTATAAATAGATTAACATCTAGACATAGTACATTGACATAATGTATGACTACTTTGGTCATGGGTTTTTGTTTTTTACACTTTATGTAATAAAACATTTTGAAAAGCAAAAATCTTATTCAATTGGGGGTGCGTGGTCTAATTTGTGTCAGTTTATGGATCCTTGATGTAAAAACTTTTTGCACTAGACACACAAGGAACCACTGTAAAAAGCAGCAGCTTTTGCAAATTAGTGTAAAAGCTGGTGTTGTTTTACATGGATGTAACACTTAAGTTAATTACGGGGAAGGCTAAAGGCCTCAAGTTCATCAATCAAATGTTTTAGCTTATAGATGGTTGAGGGACTGCCAACTTGGTGGTAAACAAACATTAATTTGGCAACTTTTATACAAAGTGAGTTGGCAATAAGTGCCTCCAACCCATGTAGGAATAACAGTTGCGTGTCATCATAAAGTACAAGTGCATTTCTCCAAACAAACAATTGAGAGTAGGCCTATGTCCAGTGCTACAGAAAAAGTGTGGTCTTATAATGTGGTTCCTTGGCCTGACCTCAGTAGGGAGTTGACAAAGATGGCGTTGGCAAAAAATGCAGAATTGTCTGGCAAATTCTTTTTTAACCTTACTCAACTTTTATCAGAACACAATGTCAGCTGGCAAGGTTCTGCATCAGCCAATCAAAAACGTACACATTCCAGGTAAATTATGTGATGTAAATGCTACATTTTTGTTTTTACAATGCTTTCATCATAGCAAAAAAATAAAATGATTGTCACTGTTATAACTTTCCAGAGTTGAAAAATCCTGTCTCATAGTATCACAAACCTCTGTGCTTTCTTTGGATTGGGGTGGCACGTAAATCGTATTTGCAGCTGCTGGCGTGGTCCTTCTCTACGCCCTGCACTGCTACTACTATTACTTCTAGTCATAGTTCTATTGTGGTGTCTGACGGCATATGACTTTGATTTGAGTTTCTGTTATAAGAGGACATTGTTCTATTTTGCTGAGGCCTCAGGTCAGAGGGCAACATACCAGAGAGGCCTCAGGAAATACCTGACCCCCACAGCGGATTCATCTTCCACACATGATCACAGCATCGCAACTAAAGATACCACACTATCATCTTTATTAGGGCCCGAGCGCCGACAGCGGCGAAGGCCCTATTGAAACTGAAGGAATTCTTTTCTGCAAATGAATTGTCTTTTTGAGGGGCTTAACATACTCAAAAACTCACCAAAATTGGCGGTCGCATCAAGCCTGTTGAAAATGGGAAGGAATAGGCGCACAAAAATGGCTCGCTAGCGCCTCCTAAAGGACAGCCCCTGCAGTATGTTTGATGTAGACTCACGAAATCTGGTACACATATGTAGCATGTCAAGACGTACAAAAAAGCTCATTGGAGCCTAAGCCAAACGGGAAATCCGCCATTTTGAATTGAAAGTTGTTTTTTGGCCATTTCCACATGACATACTTAACCAACTCCTCCTAAAGATTTCATCCGATCAAATTTGGTATGTACCATTTTAAGACCTTAAAGATGCAAAGTTATTAAAAGAAAAACTTTTCGTAATAGGGCATGGCCGTGGCAGGGCGGCCATTTTATGCGTTTCACCAACAAAACAGGAAGTGGGTGTAACTCAAGTGTACATTGCCCAAGAAGCTCAAAAATGTTCAGGATTCATAAGAGTCCAACCCTGACGACATCTACAGGCTGATATTGGCTCAAAGTCATAGCGCCCCTAGTGTCAATAGGAAGTAGGCCTAAAAGTCAAGGTGCTATACTTGCAATTTTGGGAATTTATTGATGAACGAAAAAAGTTTCTTACAATTGACAAGGGTCCTGCAAATACGCAGGGGCATGGAACGGTTTCCGCCCAGTAACCCCGATGCGAAAGGAGGTGCGAGGGCCCGTCCAACGCTGCTTGCAGCTTTAATTGTTACTGTAATTGCCACTGTTCATCAAACCAATTGCTATAATTATTATGAATCATATTTCTCCATATATATCTGTATCAGTGTCTCTGTGTCCCAACCGGCAGCGGCAGATGGCCGAACACCAAGACTCAGGTTCTGTCCGAGGTTTCTGCCTGTTTAAAGGAAGATTTTCCTCGCTATTGTCACGCCAAATGCTTGCTCTTGGGAGGTCTCTGTAAATTTGAGTGTCTTGAGATAACTCCTGAAGAAGAAAAAGAGATTTATTCTATTATATTCTATTTGACACTATAAGTAAAATTGAACTGAATTGTGCTGTTTTTTTTAGCATCTGATGAGCTTCGTTATCTTTAAGCTTGGAGATAACAAGTGCCTGGATAAGAACTTGGGTTGCCTCCATGGTGAACATTGCTGTCCTCATTACAGAGGGGCCTTGATCTCCATTTACAATCTTAATGTATTTTAAATACATTTTATTTGGTATATTATTCACCGTCATTTTGTTTCTCTCTTATTTGATATTTCTCTCTTAATATTAAGGCCTTGCCATTGTGCTGTTACACTCATTACAGCTTATGTACAGTGTGACACCATCAGCAAAGACCCAAAATCTTTTTTAAATTTGTTAGACGTGTTTGTGTAATAAATCAATTGATACGTCTAGACGTGCTTCCATGTTTGTGACCGCCATAAACAAGACACTCAGACTGACCCAACACACGCACGCACGCACGCACGCACGCACGCACGCACGCACGCACGCACGCACGCACGCACGCTTAACCATGCAGTTGGAATAATAACAATGATGACGAAAATGGCGCTGGCGATTACCACAGCACAATAAAAGAACGATGGGGAGAGAGGGGGGAGTACGGATATCGCTGAATGACAAAAGATTGCATAATTTAGTCTCTTTCTTTCTTCTTGTCAATCTCATTCATCCACCCTCTCACACTTTCTTACATCCCATCCCTCCATTTTTTCTCTTTTTCCCATCTCACCACATTATGTACCTTCCGTCTCCCCCCACCTCTCAGTCTTCCTTCTCTTCACCCCCCCTCCTCTCTCACCCTGTAACCTCCCCACCCCCCACCCCCTTCTCTCTTTCTGGCTAATTTAAAATTTGTCAGACGCTTGCGTCTTCTGGATGGCTGGCCTTTGATATTTTGCGAGCTCCATTTGGCACAAACAAGCCTGCGGCCCTGGTGCATCCTGCTGACTGCTGCACTAGTGGCAGGCCCCCGCCATTTATCTTAGCCCTGGCCACCCAATGCTTACTCATTACAGGAGCCTCGGCACCAGCTTAAACCCCACCTCTCTGTCGACTGCGCGCATGCAAACACACTCAAAAACAGCCCACTGGTGTGTGTGGTTGTGTGTGTGTGTGTGTGTGTGTGTGTGTGTGTGTGCGAGCATAAGCATAAGCAAATGCATATCAGCAAACACATTCATACCCCATGGACACATGGGTAGGAGCATGCAGACGCAGAAACACGTGCTTGTAGATTCAAACACACATCCTGGGATCATTGCTCATGCTCTCAGTGCCCCCCCCCCCCACCCCACATAGAGGTAAATGGCGACATTTCCCCATACAGTATGAGCCCATCTCTGTATGTTTTGTATTTGAGGTTAAATGCTCTATCTTTTCACCTCCAAACTGGCTCTAAATGCTCTCCACAAGTGTTTATTTTCATGCTAAAGAGGCTGTGTGTTCCAGCGTTTAGGCATCCTGTGCCTTTTTTTCAAGTAGGTTTGCTAACTTAACGATTGCATTTGTGCGTTACCCCTATTTTTCACCAGGCGCACCTGCGCTGCATTCTGTAGGCGCCGCGACCCATGCAGGCAATCCCGCCCATTCAAGTCAAAACTTGATGTTCCACCAGCTGTGTCACGACGCGTCCCAGAAGCATGCGTGAAGCGGATACGCGCCAGGTCTATTTTCAGTTCGGACAGCTGGGCAGGAAGTGGAACAGCGAGAGCATCCAGTTAATTTACCCAAAGACACCTTTCCAATGTCATATATGCCTCCTCTACAACACCATGGACGATAAGAGATTCATCTTGGAGGTGGACATTATAGACACTGCAGATCTTTTTTATAAAGGACAACACCAGTAAAAGAGAAGGCATGGAGTTTAATTACAGGAGTGCTTGGAGTGGAAGGTAGATACTAGCTTAATAAACATGGGATTGTTCTGTAAAGCACTTGTAGAGACAATAAAATCTGCGACACGGTCAGGCAAGACGCTCCGCTTCTGAGATGCTCCCGGTGTGGAATAGCTTGTGGCGGAGGACGGAACATAACCGCGGCGCAGCCGGGAATGCAGCACAGACGCGCCCAGTGGAAAATCTAGGTTAATGTTGATGACCCAACCACCCACCCATGGGAGAAACGTGTCAATCAGCGTGCTCGCAGAGATCAGTCCTGCTCAGATTAGGCCTTTTCTTTTCTCTGAGTCATATTGAGCATGTACTTGCTCCTTTCCAAGCTCCACTTTGTTGTTTCTCCATTCAGTAGGAGCCGATGCATACACAACACATGCCAGCCACCAGTCGTTTGACACCCATGGCACACGCAGGACGAGCCATAGAGACAGACAGAAGAACTAAGTGACAGTAGCCAGGATGTGCTGATGAGGAGTGGATTTAATAAAATTACTGCTCTTTTGGAACTGTGTTTTGAAGCACATCTCAACAATAACAAAGACAGTGGTATATCCTGATGTGTCAACCAACCTCAAATTCCACCAGGCGTGGAAGTGACGTGTTCCGTCCTCCACCACATGCCATACCACACTGGGAGTGTCTCAGAAACGGAGCGTCTTGCTGCCCGACTCGCAGATTATGTTGTCTTTACAAGTACTTTACAGAACAATCACATGTTTATTACACTAGTATCTACCTTCCACTCTAAGCACTCCTAGAGTTAAACTCTGTGCCTTCTCTTTTCTGGTGCTGTCCTTATAAAAAAGATCTGTGATGACTATTATGTTTTTCAACCTCGTCATCCATGGTGTTGTAGGGGAGACATATACAATATTTTATTTTTTTGTAAATTGACTGGATGCTCTCGTCCTAAGACATCCGGCCCAGCGTGTTGAAGTCCTGTGGCTCATGTGAAAATAGAGCTGGGGCATATTTTAGCAGAGCGGAGAGCCGCTTCACGCACGCTTCTAGCACGCCCTGCGTTGCGACTGGTAAAATAAACAAGCTTCGTCTTGAAATGCCATGATTGCTGGTTGCGTCCGCCTGACGCGCCTGGTGTGATTTGACCATAAGACATTGCTGGTTGTTTCAGCATATGTAGAAAAACATAGTTGCGCGTGTTGTTTAACGGCTGCCTGCAAACCGAATTTCCTCTGAGATGACTTGAAGGATATACTATACATAACTTCAGAGAAGTTCTGACACAAGCAGTCACAGAATCAGTGTCTATGCCAGTGGTTCCCAAAATCTTCATATGAAAGACCCCCAACTAGACCCCCATTGATAAGATTTCTTCCCAGGGTCCCCCATCCTATAGGACATCTATAGATTTGAGATGTTTTATTACAAAAAGTGTATGAAACCCATGACCAAAATAGTCATACATACTGTCATTGTGTTACTAATAGATGGAATTACAGTATAGTGAAAATTTGAGTGAAAAAAACACACTCGAGGATCCCTGGGGGTCCGCAGACCCCACTTTGGTAACCCCTGGCTGGTAACTGTCCTCCCTACGTGTTAACGGATAATGGTATGTAGATTGACAGCCAGCTAAACTCCATTCAATAATGACGTGAGTCGGGAAATTAGCACCTGAGCTCTTTAATGTCTTTCATTTTGGCATCACATTGATCTCATTGAAAAGGAGTGAAACTATAAAGAAAAGATATACACAAATTACTGCCTGTTACAGAATCGTGTTTAGAGCTACACTGCTAGCATTACAATTGATGCTATGAACAAATAAATGCAGAGCAATAAACTAATTCTCTGGTACATTGAAACATAATTGGCATGGAATACAAACAACATTAGGCTCAGCTGGCATTACTTCAAATCATTTTCACTGTAGGTTATCTACACAGCAACATGTGTTCAACTACATGTGCTCAACTAAACATTCACAAATACACTGGTGTTAGGCATCACCTGCCACAAACACCCTTCAATTCAGGCTGCTATACAACGGTAAAAAAAGGTTCGCTTTACAGCCATTGCTTTCTTAACCCTCCTGTTTCCCTCGGGTCAAATATGACCCATTTTCAAAGTTTCTATATATCAGAAATTTGGATTTCTTTCAACCAAATTGTCAAAAAAATAACGTGGGTGGTTCCATACAATGATCTTTACAAGTAAAATAAATGGTCAGTTCACTGTTCTCATTGGATTTTGGTTTTATTAAATTTTATAGCATTTGAAAAAAAAAAATTGGTAAAAGAACGTTGAAAAATAATTGACAAAAATGTCTAAAAAAGCTTCAAAAATGTTGAAAAAAGCCACAAAAAGTTTTTTAAAAGCTCAAAAACGCAACAAAAGCGTCGGAAAAAGTGACAAAAGCGTCAGGAAAAGCGTAGAAAAAAAAAAAGTCGCATGGGCCACAGGAAGACAACACAAGGGTTAAGCACTACAATCGAGGATGGAAAGCGATTGCTTCTGGTGCTGCTGCAATTTTGGAAAAACAGAAAAGTGGAGCTGCTTTTCTTGTCGCTTAAATTGCCTCCTCGAGTCCTCCACTTGCTTCCCTTCCTCACGGGAGGAGAGGGGCAACGAGCAAATGTGTTTTAAAGAGATGAGACGTCCTTTCCTCTGAAGCGTCACATGAATATGTCAGCTGTTTGGGCGGAGTTAGCAACGCCTTCAGCTGCATGGCTTCCAGGAAGCAAAATTACGAATCCTACTATGGCCACGCCAAGACCCGCCCTTCAATAGCAGTCGATTGGTTGGGGTTAGGCATTGACACCTCAAGTGGTTAAGGTTAGGATAGCCGATTGGACAGGGGATAGGACCTGTACATGTAAGCATGGACGCCTGGCCAATAGTAGTGTGTGAATGCTATTGAAGGGCGGGTCTTGGCGTGGCCATAGTAGGATTCGTAAATTCACTTCCGGGAATGCTGCTCCCGTGTATCCTCGCCTATAACTCCCTCAATGCTCGCTTCTCTCCTTGTGGCAGAAATAAGAGCTTTGAGACGTACTTCACCAAGGAGAGACAGAACCCCTTCCGGTTCAGCCAAAGACCGAGGAGTCGAGGACCTATCAAGTAAGGGCCATGAGATGTACCCCATGAGGATGGGAGGCTTTTAAAAACTACCAATTTCCTACTTCCTGTTTCCTGTGTGCAACACACCTACACAGAAAAGTGCAGAGGACAGAACATATGCCATAGAACATGGAGCTCAGTGTAAATTCTTTCAGAAAGACTTCAAATAACTTCAATCACCGCTCTCTCTTCCTAAAACAAATCAGCTGTTTAGAGGCGTTCACTTTTCAGTTAAACCATTCAGAACCGGCCATGAATTTCACGAGCCAATCACAGCATTACATCCCTGCTTTAAATCTGTTTCTCTCCCTGCTGCGTCAGTTGTCATTTCAGGCAAAGCGTGCAACCCTCCTCCTCCACTTCCACCTCCAGTCATCATCACTCGCGGCACCCTGAGAACGCTCCGTTGACTCCTTCGGTCTGGTCTTCGGCCACCACCAGTGTCTAGACTCCATCGGGGGATATGTCCTGTTTCTCTACCCCTTTAAAAAATGATTTTACAACGATAGAGTCTAATCTCCAAAGACTCTGTACATTTCATTATGCTTATGTACAATAAACCTTTGCATATCTGCAACGAAGTCTCTCCTGATTGAAATGGTTACCATGCATTATGCTATCCATGTCAATACTGGGGCGCAAAAGGGCTTCCAAACAGGCCGGGGACAAACAAATGAAATACAAGTGGAAGCTCGTTGTTTGCTCAAACTGAAAACATTTGTGAAAGCTTCTCATGGACACCAATGTAGGGATTATTGCGAACCTTAATGATGGTTGTATATCTTTCTTTCTTTCTTTGAGCATACAAAATAAAAAAAAGAGGAAATATACAATAACATAATAAAATGTCCTTGCAAAAGGAACCCTCCTAACATTGAAAATAAAGTCAGCTGTACATGCTTGCCACAACTTTACAAATTAACATAAATATTTTTTTAAATATTTAAAGGAAAGAAAAGAATAAAAATTCCAGACAAGGGGTACTACAGAAAACAAGTTTCATATCTCTCAGGTTCTTCCTCGCCCCTGCTGCCTGTGAAAAAAGGGAATTTTTTTGACTTTTTTTTTTCAATTGTGGTTCATTTGCAATGAATTCTAGTCATCTAGTTTTTTAGCACCACTAAGCAGCCATGTTCTATCATTCTGGTGTCTATTGCCACCCAACAACTCTGAAATGGGAGAACTTTAGCGGGAAAAAACACATCTTTAAATGTGCAAAGACAGAAGCTCACTGTGGTTCATACTGGGTGACTGCCCAGCATCTTCTTTTGTTTTTGTAAGGCGAGATACATGTGTGAGTGAGTGTGTCTAAATGTGTATGTGTGTGTGTGTGTGTGTGTGTGTGTGTGTGTGTGTGTGTGTGTGTGTGTGTCTCTGTCTGTTTTGAAGCAGTCTAGACATCCATCTAGCATCACCTCAAATCCATTGTTGGCAAGCATTGATTTGCCTCAACTTGTTTCTGGCACATGTAGATGTCACACACAACGACACACACACACACACACACACACACACACACACACAAACACACAAACACACAAACACACACACACACACACACCTGTCTTTTCTCTCTCTGTTTGTATTGTGCTTCCTCTGAGATAGAGGGGGCAATTTCTTACAGCAGTGCAGCTTTAAGTGGAGCAGAAAATAGACATTGACCTGTCTGTTAATATCAGCTTAATGGCAGCCCTCTCTGTCAGGAGCCCCAGAATGTGTGAGCACAACCAGAAGAACACGCTCTGTATGGTTGAGTGTTTGTGCACATGGTACATGTTCATAAAAGAAATGGGATAAAACCATTTTTTAGTAGTGTCCGTTTTACTCAAATTTGACTGCTTTTCTTTGTGTTCTTTTTGCTGTGGTTTACACGTTTGTTTTTGGCCAGTTTTTACTGTGTGTGGATGTGTCAGAAGGGCACACTAATAATATAGAGATATTTCAGAGACATTTGTTGTTTTTGTTAAAAAGAAACTGATTAATAAAACTACTCAGAAGCCCTGCTCCAACTGTTGATGTTGATTGGTCTGTTACTTCAAACGTGAAGGGACAATCATCTTTATTTTCCAAGGAGATAAAGAGAGGAAACAGTTACAGTAAATTTTCTGGGGGTTCTGTTTGTGGTTTATTTGTACAGCGTTAAAACCTACTATAGTGTGAAAGGGAGTGACAAAATGGCACATGGTGAAAGGAATAAATATACAAGTCTACAGCCGGGCTAGCGGCTCTGTAATGCTATACTCAAAACCAATGGTGGAATGTAACTAGGTACATTTACTCAAGTACTGTACTTAAGTGCAAATGTTGAGGTACTTGTACTTTACTTGAGTCTTTTCTTTTCATGCCACTTTCTACTTCTACTCCGCTACATTTCTGAGATAAATATTGTACTTTTTACTCCACTACATTCATCTACAGCTTTAGTTACTAGTTACTTTACACATTACAGTTTGTGCACACAAAACACATGCAGTTTATGAAATATGATGTTTTATTATAAATCAAACTAGCCAACAATATAAGGGCCTACAAGTCCAGCTGAGATGATTAGACCATTAAACACACAACTGTTTGGATAATTTACACTTTCTAAAATGGGAGGATTTTTCTGCATTGAGTACTTTTACAGTGTAGTATTAGTAAAGGATCTGAATACCTCTTCCACCGCTGCTTAACACTTAGCACAGTGGTGCTCTGAAACTAAATGCAACCATCAGCATGCTAACATGCTCCCAATGACAATGATAATATGCTGAAGTTCAGCAGGTACAATAGCCTGGTTGACACCAGACCCTTCTCAGTTGTAACTGAGAGTGGGTCTGGGAATGGTTCATTGACAGTTCATTTCCAAAGGTGCATCACCAATGGACACCGCTCAAATGCCTCTGGGCGCATTGGATAGTCCAACCAATCAAACCAACGATCCGGGTGACGCTGCTCTTCGGTAGCCGTCATGTTGAATGTAAACAAAAAGCTGCTCGCTGCTCGCCATTGCTGCGCTATCGTCGTCGCGTAAAGCCCGCTTCAGCGGTTGTGATTGGTGCCTCGATTTTGGGGACATTGGAAATGGGTTTGAATGGGCTCTTCGCCAGACTGACTTGCAGAGCAAATCTCAAATTTGCCGGAAGTTCGTCAGGGTTTACCCAGGCTACAGGTACAATGTTGTTTTCTCAGCATTGTTACTGCCGGCTAAGCTTACCGGGCTCGTTAAACAACAAAACACTGACGCTAAACTGTTAGCTCAGCTGGTAACACTAATACCCCTGTTTCCTTTGCACTACATGTTATGTTCAATGTGAGGATGGGACTAACTTGCCCGAGTGAGTGTAGGTCTTCCCTAATTCTAAAGGGGTTAGGGTTTAAAGAAATGCCAATAAACCAGAACACGTTTTTCTCCCATCCAGGAATGCTGTGTGGGCTAGCCAAACCCTCCTCTGCAACGCTGTGAAGGTCTGACAATGCCAGACTAATTAGAACATAGTAACAGTACTGTATTTTGTCATTTCCGTTGGCTGAACACCCACCCCTGTCCCTAGCTGCTGCCGGCCTTGTTTGACTCTAGGCATGGATTGAACCCTGCACCCTCAGGTGTGGTCATTGGACACGGGTATGAACACTTTTGCCTAGACGTGGCGTGTTAAAACATCGTACAACCTAGTCAGTTTGAAGCATTCTGAGACATTAACCACTCACTGTCCATATGGCTAGTTTAATGTAAAACATGACCAATCTCAAATGTATCATCACATGGTTCATGCGTGGCGAGGTTGACTACAGTGAAAAGCAGAAAGTGAAAACAAGTCTTTCATCTACCGTGGCAGTGAGACGCACAGATACACTTAGTCCATAAACTGTTCCAGACTGTAGCACTCATCCATATCTGTTTACAGCCCACATCCTGGCTCATTTGACCTGGACTTCGCCTTTCAATATCCATTCAAAGATACTTTTCCAGGAAGGAAGGATTGAGCGTCTATAAAAGTGATGCATGTCCCACCATAACACAAAACGACCACGAGCCTCCTGCCCTGATGACATTCAGAAATGACTGCATAGACACAGGTACACATGATAAAGTTTGCATGTGTGTGCGCACACCCCGCACACACTCGCTCAACTGCGACTCCCTCAGCCCCTCCCATCAGAGAAGTGAAGCCTTTTAATTATCTGCTGATTACCTGTTAGATCACCTTAGCTAATGGAGAGCAGCTCCCCGGGGAGCCATCCAATCTAACTCTCATCACACACAATGGGCTCCTCTTCACTGGAGAGAGTAGATGCTGTGTGTGTGTGTGTGTGTGTGTGTGTGTGTGTGTGTGTGTGTGTGTGTGTGTGAGAAGAGTGTAGTGGATGTATGTCTGTGTGAAAAAGAGAGAGATAGAAAGAGAGAGAGATAGTCCCTTTGAGGCAGATGCTGAAATTAATACTGAAAATAGCCGTCTATTTATTCTTTCATACACTAAATCACACATGCACGCACACACTCAAGCACGCACACACGCACAGTAGGACACTTGTGTATTCTGATTTTTGTGGCATGCTTCCATTTCCATCAGAGCTCAGATCATCACAGATTATTCCACAACCTGCCTCCATGCAGCACAGAACTACTGACTTCAACTCTCTGCTCTTATTGCTTTCGCTTTTCATTTGCTTTGCGTTTGTTTTTTTTGTACGTGCTTTATAACTGTGTATTGAAATGCTGTAGCTCAGCTGAAGTAAATGAAATGCCAAAATGCTTGGCAATAGCAGCACGACTTAGAACAGCTTCCCAAAATCTGCACGTTAAGAAATAAAAGGCGTCTTTGCAGAGCAGAACAACAAAAGCTGACAACAAAATCCAATTGAGCACAATCGATAGGATAAAACGCAGAACAAAAGTACTGCTCCTATTCCTACCCAGGCAGCAGAGGAACAGGACATGGTTTAGATCTCCTTCAGCAAGGCTTCTTTGAAGAAACTGTCTTCACTGGAAAAAAGGACAGACGACACTGTGTGGACTGACTGTCTGTGATAAACACTGAAAGACAGAAAACACCACAGAAACAATCATGATCCGTTAACGGAAGAGAGAATCACTAACCCTATAAACAGCATTATAGAGGCCTTGTTTTGTACCTAGTCTCGCTTTGCCAGACCTTCCCCCACGGCGCTGCTGAGGAGGGTCAAGGAGGGTCTGGTTAGTCCACACAGCATTCCAGGATGGGAGAAAAACGTGCTGTGGTTTATTGGCATTTCTTTAAACCAATCACAATCGCCCTGGGCGGCGCTAAGCGCCGGACGAAGCAACGGTGCTTCTGCAAAACAGCCTCGGGAAGGAACTTGTTTTGGTGGAACATGTGTACGTTCAAAAGTTTTAGTCGATCAACAGAAAACTCAGATTGGACAGATAGTCTAGCTAGCTGTCTGGATTTACCCTGCAGAGATCTGAGGAGCAGTTAACCATAGTCCTCATAAATCCACCGGAGTCTAGAACGCCAAGACAAAGAAAGAGGAAGGTGACGGACATCCAGCCGAAAAGGACATCCGGCCGAAAAGGACATCCGGCGGAATTTACGGCTGCAACTGATCAATCTCGGAAGTGGAGCTCCGTGGGTATAGACTATTTTGTACCCTACTACGAAACAAATATTAACACTAACAGGCACTAACGGTTATCTCATAATCACTGAACTGCAGCAGCGAGTCTCAAACTCTACATGCAGCCAGGAACCAACCAGTCCTCCAAACCATACGAGGATATCGGTCGTTTGTTTCCTCCCCTCTAATACGACCCACAGGAGCGTTCCGTAAATTAGCTCCCCTAGCGGTGGCGGAAGTACGACCTCGTAATACAGTGGCTCAGTGGTTAGCACTTCTGCCTCACAGCAAGTTGGCACTGCAGAGTTTGATCCCCGGACAGGCCAGGGTCTTTCTGTGTGGAGTTTGCATGTTCTCCCTGTGTTTGTGTGGGATTCCTCTGGGTGCTCTGGTTTACTCCCACCATAAAGACATGCACAGGCTGGGTAACTAGGATGACAGTTGAAAATTAGCCATCTGGCTAACACTGGAAACAGGAACCCAAAACCCTAGAAAGTTTCCCAGGAACAGTATCCACAAGCTAACAGACACTGAGACTGCTGTCTGTGGAACATGAACAGATCTGGTGAGCCCCGGAGCCGCAAGCGGTTTCTTCATGATTCTTGGCTGCGGGGAACAGTTCGGCATGGACAGGATCAGGTATCAGCAGCAGCCGAGGTGAGTATACTTAACGGTCAGCCCAGAGGGGAAAACGTGTCTCAGTCAGTCAGCACCTCTACTGCTCCCAGCTAAACTCTAGCTGCATCTCATAACCCTTATTTGACAGTTCCTCAAATCTTCGGTCCTCGGCAGAACCTTAAGTTGTTCTGTCCCTTCTCCGTGAAGACCGTCTCAAAGCTTTTACTTCTGCCCCGAGGACCGAGGAGGGATCATCGAAGAGGCATCATCGAGGAGCTATAGGCGAGGATACACGAGAGCAGCCTTCCCGTCATGTGACGCTTCAGAGGAAAGGACGTCTCATCCCTCTAAAACACATTTGCTCGTTGCCTCTCTCCTCCCGTGATTTCCTCGAGTCTCTCCCGTGTCTCCTCGGTGGGAGGGACTAAGACGCCAGGAAGGGAGGCAAGTAGAAGAGTCAAGGAGGCAATTTAAGCGACATGAGACACAGTGCTGCTTTAGTTTGTAACACTGTTTAAGGTTGTGCTTTCATTAATAAGACTGGCTGTGAGTTTGGTAACATATAGCCTATATTCACGGCGTTCCACTTCCGGGATTGCGCCATTGCGGTCAGAAATTCTGTCAGATGTCCCTCTTTTCAGCCGGATGTCCATCACCTTCCTCTTTCTTTGTATTGGTATTTTAAAGTCTGGTGGATTTGGTGCAGGGTACATCCAGACAGCTAGCTAGGCTATCTGTCCAATATGAGTTTTCTGTTGCATGACTAAAACAACCTTTGTAATGTATTGTACTGTACTTAAGTAGAATTTTCACATATTTGTACTTTACTTCGTTATTTATATTTCTGGAAACTTTTACTTTTACTCCACTACATTTCCCCTAAGCATCTTCGTTACTCGTTAATTGCAGAAAATGCTTTCGTACGTTGGAGTGAAAGACTCTTCCTCGCAAAAAATTTAAATTGTATTTTTCTCTTTGTTGATGTCAGACTTTGAATTTGATGTTTAAGAAGGTGTGGAAACCCTGAATATTATGCTTTACTACAAGGAAGCCACAATAACATAATCAGAGTTTTTACTTTTACTTCTAATACTAGACTAAGTACATTTAGATACTTCAACGCTTTTACTCAAGTAATATTCTAAAAGGTGGCTTTAACTTCTACCAAAGTCCTTTTCTGGTAAGATACTTATACTTTTACTCAAGTATTGCTTTCAAGTACTTCATACCAGACTGATGAACTGCTGATTTTCATAAAGCCTGGTAATAGGTGGTGCTGCAGCAGTGTCCATCGTCCCTGGTCAGAGTCTCAGCTGACACACACACACACACACACACACACACACACACACACCCTGTCTCTCCACACACAATATGGTGAATCCACACAGTATGCACAAACTGGGGTTCAAATTTGTGAGAATGAAGGTGAAAAAGAGTAGAAATGGAGATGTAAATTAGCTCTGCATTCAATCTGAAGGCACGTTTAGATTCTTCTTCTCCTATCAAAGGATCTCAGATAGATCCACCAGATCCACTGAGTACAGTACATGTGTGCATGGGATCATGTGTATGCTCCTAAAGTCTGTGACTTTAACCCCCCTATTCACCCGCTGTAATAGAGCGATTAGCGACATGTAAAGCTTACAGTGCATGTAAACCTCTGACCCAGCATGGCATCAGAGCTAAGGACCCCCTGCTGTTCATTCACGTGTGACTGGGTCCGCCTCACTCTTTATACATTCCTGCTAAGGACAGGAGAAACTGAGCAGCATGGCACTGAAACAACGTGCCGTCACAGACATTGCATATCTCCTTTAGCTACCATCATTCCCTCTTGTTTCCGTCTTGCCATTCCAATCATACTAAAGTAAAGTACAGGAGAGCAAAACAATAACCTAATGAGGATGTAACCATGGAGCCACAATTCCCTGACATCTTAATCCAGACCTGGGGCCAAGTGAGTCAAATTGAACCAGTCTGAAAAAAAAGTCCAGGCCTGGCACCAGGGGCTATAGGTTACAGTGTATCGCCCCTGGCCAGGGACAGAATGAAAGACTGCTTTCCCCCCACGTTCCCTCATCAGGGATAGCCTGGCCTGCCATCAGAGTAACGGTGCTACAAACACTGCGGCGTGCTGAGATGAGAGAGAAGGTTTCCCAAAGACGCCTGACTGCAGCATCAAACAGGAAAAGACACACGGGACGAGAGATAGAGGAGGAAGAGAGAGAAGGAGTGAGGGAGGGAGGGAGGGAGAGAGAGGCCCTGGAGTGGTGCCAAGTTCCCAAGGTAGTGTACAAGTATCTTTAGAAGCCGGGCGTCTTGTTAGCTAATACATTACACCAATCACGGCCGGCTATCTTAAGCTACAATTAATCTGTGCGCTGGCACAGGCTGATAGGACAGCAACATGCTGTTTCTTAATTAAAAGCAAACGGATTAAAAATGATTAATAACGGTATTAAATATTCTCATGGACTACAAGCGAGGGGAAATCGGGGGGCTTTCTTATGCGGGCTTAAAACGAAGAAGTCATTAACGGCGGGCCCAATCTCCCCAAGCCAGGGCTTTACTTTGTTTGGGATCACAAGTTGCTTACTTCATGAATATGCATTTTGCCCCTATCAAGTCGAGACCAAAAGGCAATATCGTATATGGCTGTGGTGTGGTATTTTTCCCCTCAGTGGCTGTGAAACTCTGAGTTTTTTGATTTGTGACATTTCGTGGTCTGCCTTTGTAGCTGAGGCCTCTGTGTTAACTGGTTCCTGGCCACAGGCTGCCCGGCTCTGACAACAAATGTCAGTGTTTTTTTAAGGGATCATGTTGAGTGTTTTTGCATGTGTGTTTCAAAGGTTCCTCCCTGACTACAGCAGCATGAAAAAACTGCAGATTTTTTTTTTTACAGCAGTGAGGTATGTACCAAGGTCTCTGTCTTTAATAGGTGTCTTGGCCACTTGGCTATGTTGCTGTTGATATTAGATGATTTTGGACACTGGATTTAGGGGCGATTCCAGGGTTTTTTAAGTGGGGTGGCACAGGGGAGGACCAATAATCAGTCAGGGGTAGATATTTTATCAGTATACAGCATAGAAAATCTGCATAGAAATGTAGGGAAATATTGGATAGGATAGACCAACATAATGTAATACTGCTAAATAAAACATCACATTCATAATTAGTTTACTTTGTTTTCATTTTAAACAAATTGTACACCCAAATATAATACGCATTTTACTGTAGGCTCAGTTTGGCACTTTTTTTCTTAAACAATTCCAGTGCTGGTTCCATGGCATAAAAATTTTGGATAGTCGTCATGGATACATTAATTGGTCATGTGACAAGGGCTGGGAAGATTGGCAGAACAGGCAGCCAAGTGACAGTACTCTGATCCAATGGAAATCACAGTTGACAGATTGACAGCACTCTAGCCCAATAGATGGGGGGGGGGGGGGGGGCCACCCCGTGCCCCACTTTTAGCCCCGCCCCTGCCTGGATTACATTGGATAGAAATGTCTTTTACATATGACGTTTAATTCCAATTTTGTAAAGAAAGAAAAAAAATCTAACAATATCTGCACATGGAAACTACAGTGTGACTAAGGTTACAGAGAGAGCGCGGTTCTGACAAATAAAGTATGGTTAATTTTTATTGATATTGATACCATTTTCAAGACAGCTTAACGATCCGAGTCTTTATTGATGGCCTACCATTATCGATACTTATGCCGGTTACACACTGGAGGCGTCGCGCGAGCGTGTCAACCGCGTGGCGTGTTCGTTTATATTTTGGCTCCCATGTTAACAGGTTAGAGCTTACACACTGCCTGCGTGAGATGCGCGTCTTACACGCGGCTCGAGCCGCGCCTGAGACACGTGCCTGCTAGAAATAGAAGCCACGCCTATTTTTCACGCGAGACGCGAGCGTGTTGGAAGCATTTCCAGGCAAAATAGTATATATATATATAATATAGAATATTTATATGTCATTTAGAAACAAATGCATATTAATAAATGACATCTTGATGTTTGAAAGTCTCTAGGTTTTGACATCAATGTAGCTATAAATGTAATAAAAAATTTCAGAGAAAAGATTTTCAAATATTGCACCTGTCATACAGAACGAAATATTCTGTAACATATTTTGCAGTCAATACTGCTGACGTTGTCTTGCTTTAATCAAATCAGTAGGCTATTTATTTATGAAGGGATATTCCTCTCGGCTGCTACCGCACGATAGCGCAGTAATATCCATCAGGCAAGTGTTATTTAAATATACTTCTGATGTAGTTACAAACTTTCTAACGCCTCGTTTTATAAGTACAGAAACTATTTGTACTACTGTAGAAGTTTGGTGTCATTCCGGGCATTATTAGTGGGGTAATTTACGAGATACAAACGTGGATCCATTAGCGCCTGCACTAAGCTAACCAGCTGATAACGCTAACTCGACCAACGTTATAACAAGGGAAAAAAGCTTATGGGGGGTTGTTTGGCTCGAGGTCAAGGTGCAAAGCAGCCTAGGGTGAAATTACTCCAAACCATCACTTTAAGGATTGACTGTGCCTTCCACATATACTGTATGTTTAGCATTAAAACATGATGAATACATAATATATTAATATGCATTAATTTTCATACATCCGGCCCAGTTTACAATCAACGTAATTTTATACAATAAATGTACAGTAGTGGGGGGTCCCTACTCCGTCTCTCTTTCAGCTGAGGGGTCCTTGGCCTAAAAGACGTTAAAGACCCCTGTTCTACAACATTACTTTCTGCCTCCACATAGAGGACACACTCCATCCTCCACTGGCTCTGAACGTACACAGTATACCCCAAAATATGAGCCCAATATGAATGTGATTTCCTAAAGGTACTGGACTGGTTGATGACCCTGCTTTAAAATGTTAACCGCTGAGAAGTGTTTTCGTCAATAGATGCAGTGGAGAGTTTCTCTATATTATTTCCGTGTCTTACATTTACTTTTCTACATTTGAACCAGTGTTGAGAAACCCTGAACAGTTGCTGTCAGAGGTGGAAATTAACATCACCTTGCTGATTCAAATCATTTTGTTCAGTTCCGTAGTCACTACTGACCTAGCGCTGCGGAGGAAGGTCCGGGTAGTCCACACAGCATTCTGGGATGGGAAAAAAACGTGCTCTGGTTTATTGGCATTTCTTTAAACCAATCACAATCGGCTTGAGCGGTGCTAAGCGCCGGACAAAATAGCCTTAGGAAGGAACTTGTTTTGGTGGAACGTGTGTACGTTCAAAATTAGTTTTAGTTGTGCAACAGAAAACTCAGATTGGACAGATAGTCTAGCTAGCTGTCTGGATTTACTCTGCAGAGATCTGAGAAGCAAATAACCATAGTCCTCATAAATCCACCAGAGTGACCAGAGTTTAAAACTACAAAACGAAGACAGAGGAAGGTAACGGAAATCCGGCCGAAATGAGGGACATCTAGGCAGCTGCATGATAAGGGAATGTTTTGTTCCAGGATTGTCTCCTGTTGGAGGTCACGTAAGGGGACTTGCACACACTTTAGCATACTTCCCAAAGAGGTATAGACTCAGCTAGGATTTAGGTAAGCACACGTTTACGGCGCCCGCAATAGCTCTGTTAACAATGAAGGTTCAGCTAAACTTACCGCATCTAGTATAAGTTGAAATACTCCTTCAGGAACACAGGAACTTGAGAGAGTTGGGACGGCACTGCACGATAACACATCATGGTTAAACTGGTCTGCTTGCCTGATTCTCCTTGATCGAGATTCCATTAAATGCTCCTGTGTAAGTCATCAAAATATCCCGAACCTTCTTCACGTATATGAATATCAGTGTGTTTTTCCATAACAATCACGGCTGAGCACTTTCAGTCACGAGTGAGGAGCGCCACTGCTAATAGCTACTTTTTTTAGTCAGTGACAATGATGATTCAGCTTCAATATTCACTTTTAGGAAGCTGTTTGGAGCACATAGTGAACACCTCTAACTGCAGTTTACTGGCAAGAAAAATGCACAAATGATTGGCTATTCTCAGGTTTATTGCAAAACTAGTGTAACTGTCATCTCTAACCTCAACGTTTAGACATTTTACAAAAAATGCAGATTTAATTTTACACAAAGAAAAGTGTTGCTTAAAAAAACTACAAAAATTACAGTGAATTGATATTTTTTAAAGATTGTTTACACACCATTCTTTTTTAAGTTTTGGAGTTTAAGGTTTTGGGGTGAAGTATTGTGTAACCAATCATTTTGGTTAAGGTTCAGTTAACAGTTTCATAATTCATTCACTTACTTTACTCTTAAAACAGTTACTGTCCAGTTGCTGCTGTTTGTACATGTCAAAACAATGACATATATTTTCTGAATTTTCACAAGTAACGGGGCCTTATAAAGAGTCTTTACAAACTAATATTGGTTATGAATGGGCTTCTTTCAGCATGGGAGTGATACATGTCCTGTGCCACTTTAATCTAAATGACACCTGAACATCATTTTTATGATTTAAATCCCAGCCCTTTACACAAGTCAGGAAAGCCCTCTTACCCTCCAACAAGAGGCAGTGAATGGCATCATTGTGAGCCTGCGATTACAATTACTGCTTCTAAATTCAGCATTGCTGTAATCAGGCCCTCTGGTTCTGTGTAATTTAAATACTTATGGCTTGTGTCCAATGGCTCCTGTGCCAAGCCCAAGTGTTAGTTATAATTGACCATACAAGCCTTTTCTCCCCTTTTCTCTGCTAATTTCATAAGTGCTATTTTTAAAATGTCAATTAAAAAGCAGATTAATGTATTTCAACGTGAGATTAGATGCATTTTGGCATGAATCACAGGGCAATCACATTTGTTTGATTACATTTCTGCCCCTAATATTGCGTATAAAAGGCCTTTTCTGCTCCAGTTTTACATAGCGCCAACTAAAAGGGCACGCTGGTGGATTCTGAATGTTATTCAACCAAACATGCTTCAATTGTTGATATGGCTTCTCTTTGATTATGGCATTTTAAGATTATTTTTTGGACATTTTAGGCCTTTATTTTGACAGGCCAGATGAAGACATGAAAGGGAAGAGAGAGAGGGAATGACATGCAGCAAAGGGCCACAGGTCAGAGTCGAACCCGGGAGGAGTAAACCTCTATGGGTGCCTGCTCTACCAATTTAGCTATCTGGATGTCCTGATCATGGCATTTAAGAGGAGTTTTTCTTTTCGCCCAACACACACGCCTTCACACTCAGGCAAACCTTTGTAACAACTCTGAATGAGAAACACACTGTTGGTGTTGTCATACCAGCCAGGTGAACTCAATCTGCAGCTCAGGCCCAATAGGAAGACGGAGCCGGCATCCAGGCTACATATTCTGTTTAGAAACCAATTGCTTCAACGCTTCCTCAAATTGATTTCATTTTGCCTCTGCTGCCAGGCTCTGTCTTTTTCTCCACCTCTGTCTCTTTAACATTTCAAACTCTCACACCTCTCCTCTTTATCTTTTTTTCCCCTCGTTTCCATCTCACCCTACTCCTTTCTACGTTTTGGTGTAGTGGTTTTTCCCATTCTTTCTTCTTCTGTTGCCTCTTTTCCGAGAAATCAGGCCTGATTATTATCAGCTTTGTGTTTGTCTTAGGCAGGATGCAAGCCTCAGAATAATAACATTTTCAAATCCTAAAGATAAAGCCATTGGTTGGTCACGATAAGACGCAGGTGCTGATGCTGGGGTTTACTCGTGCAGTGCATGTCTGTATGTGTAACCCCTGGTGTACAGTATGAGGACACATTTATGTTGGTTATGTTGTTGTGTACAGTGGCGCCAGCAGCCGTGATCCTCTACGCACTGTGCGTACATTTTTTTCTGAGGCATGCAACGCATCCTATGATAACAATGCGTAAATGTGCACAGGAGCAGCAGCCAACAGCAGCTCTGTTTTGCTCTCTGCTCTGTTTACAGTATTACTTTTCTCATTAATTATACGTTATTTTACCAACAATCCATCCACTATTAATCACAATGTTCATGTTTATGACTCGTTCTGTAGATAAACTGATTGCTGGACCCTGAGTATCGCCAAACCCACGGACTGAGCTAGCATGTTGTTTGAATCATGTGTGTTAACATGGACATGAATATTGCGTTTATGAGGCATATCCCGTTTTTGATCATATTTGGGTTATTATGTTTACATGGCACACAGAGAAATCAGTTTCTTCATATCTCCATACAGGCTCGCTGACAGATGTCTGCTCTGAGCGCATCCACCTCTCTCTCTCTCTCTCTCTCTCTCTCTCTCTCTCTCTCTCTCTCTCTCTCTCTTACAAAACGCTTCAGTCAAATATTCTCATGATCTGGTATATAATAAAGTAAGCTAGGACCACACTCTCCTACACATGAAATATTATAAGAACAGCTGCCCTTTCCACTTGGCTGGCTACGGGCCTGTAAAACATGAAAATCACCATAAATTGGACAACAGAGGGGAGGCTGGATATTTATAAATTCATGTTGTTCACATTGATTAGGCTTTTTCTAAAAAGGTGCCATTTATTTAGACATGATATCCAGGAAACTCAGAGTATGAACACACACACACACACACACACACACACACACACACACACACACACACACGCACACACACACACACACACACAGAGGAGGTGACAATGTGGCGATTTGGCTGTTGATGGTGACGTGGATTGATCGAGCGGGCTGAGCTGAACACTTTGGAGACAAAACAGCCTGAAAGAGAGATGAAGCTTAATTGATGATCAAACACCCACCAGGTGTAAATGGCTGTTTTCGCTTCATCTGTGTGTGAGTGACTGAGTGTGTGTGTGTGTGTGTGTGTGTGTGTGTGTGTGTGTGTGTGTGTGTGTATGTGTGTGAGATTCTCCACATGAACCGTTTGTACTTTGTAAACTCAGAATAAATGAGTGTCTGTATGCATGATAGTCCGTATATGTCTGTGTGTGTGTGTGTGTGTGTGTGTGTGTGTGTACTTGCAGTGTTTCCGTAGAGGCCGGACAAGAGATTTCAAAGACCTGTAGAGGTTCCATTCAGCCCGGCGTCTTTCATATTGACCTCAGGGTGACAGGAGGACAGAAAACACATGCTCTATACCATCAAGATGAAAGCAGGGACACCACACACGCGCGCGCACACACACACACACACACACACACACACACACACACACACACACACACACACACAATCAATCACCTTCCACAATGGGCTATCCAAACTGTTGTGAAAATCAAATTCACCCTCAGCAAACACTTCCACACACAAACATCTCTTTCATTGAACAGTGAGGACTGCAGAATATTCTCTCCATATCAGTTAATAATAGAAAATGACTATAAGAGCGTGTGAAATGAAAGAAGAAAAAAAAAAATCAACATCACAATGAAATGTAATGCTGCCGAAGCTGACTCACAATGTGATTAACAGCCTCGTATACGGAGCACAAAGAGTCCTGCTGATTTTAATGTTAGCCACACTTCTGCTTGCTTGTCGCGGGCAGGTGTGGGCTCGTTCATCAAAATAATTTGTGACGTCCGTGAAATAAGTGGGAAGAAATCGCTCTGTGAATTTCGCAGTCTTACTCACATGTGAAATTATAAAGGATTGTAAATGCTGCTCTTTAGAAAATGTCTTTTTATTTGTTAAAAATGTGCATTTTCTCAACAAATGCTGGCCAACCACCATCTTTTACAAAGCGCATATGGTCACACAGATATTGATATAAATCAAACGAGAGGCCAAAGGGGTTAAACTGGCAGATTCCCTGTCACAACCAGACTTCAGACTTCACCAGACTATCAGACTGGCTGACCTAACAGGCAGGTTCTCCGGGAAGTCCGTAGATGCAGTAATTCACAAAGTCTGCAAGGGACCTCATATGCACTTTCTGCTGATTTAGAGAGCCCACTTGGGGCACATCTTTATTTATCCTTAACTAACCTCTATCTCTGTTATACTATGCAAAGCAGCAGACCCTACATATACACTCACCTAAAGGATTATTAGGAACACCTGTTAAATTTCTTGTTAATGCAATTATCTAATCAACCAATCACATGACAGCTGCTTCAATGCATTTAGGGGTGTGGTCCAGGTCTAGACAATCTCCTGAACTCCAAACTGAATGTCAGAATGGGAAAGAAAGGTGATCTAAGCAACTTTGAGCGTGGCATGGTTGTTGGTGCCAGACGGGCTGGTATGAGTATTTCACAATCTGCTCAGTTACTGGGATTTTCACGCACAACCATTTCTAGGGTTTACAAAGAATGGTCTGAAAGAGGAAAAACATCCAGTATGTGGCAGTCCTGTGGGTGTAAATGCCTTGTTGATGCTAGAGGTCAGAGAAGAATGGGCCAAGTGATTCAAGCTGATAGAAGATCAACTTTGACTCAAATAACCACTTGTTACAACCAAGGTATGCAGCAAAGCATTTGTGAAGCCACAACACGCACAACCTTGAGGCGGATGGGCTACACCAGCAGAAGACCCCACTGGGTACCACTCATCTCCACTAAAAATAGGAAAATGAGGCTACAATTTGCTCGAGCTCACCAAAATTGGACAGGTGAAGACTGGAAAAATGTTGCCTGGTCTAATGAGTCTCGATTTCTGTTGAGACATTCAGATGGTAGAGTCAGAATTTGGCGTAAACAGAATGAGAACATGGATCCGTCATGCCTTGTTACCACTGGGCAGGCTGGTGATGGTGTAATGGTGTGGGGGATGCTATCCTATCAATATGGGCCAACATTTCTAAAGAATGCTTCCAGCACCTTGTTGAATCAATGACACAAAGAATTAAGGCAGTTCTGCGGTATTAGTAAGATGTTCCTAATAATCCTTTAGGTGAGTGTATCTTGCATAGAGTACCGATGGCCCTACCGATTAAGAGCCGTCATCCATGAAATTAATTGAGGTCTTAAGTCTCATACCAAATTTTCTCCCCACGAAGACTTAAAATGTGATGCATTTAAAAACATCACAGTACATATGATCAAATTCCAATTTGCAATTGCAAGTTTGAAGGTGGACATTTGGATCCAGACAACACCCGACTCATGTTTTTGTCATTTTTTCCCACAACTTTGGCGTTTGACTCCTTAGAGAAGGACTTGAATTCTGTTTCAATACCAAACATTCAGCATTGTCTTGCTTTGTTCTGTGGCAGCAGTTGGTTCAACGAGTCAGTGTTCTACTAGTTATAGCAAACTCACTGTATTTTAAGTATACTTGTTAACCGCTTTTTCAAAAAGCAGGTAACCATTGGCTTCCATTCATTTCACTACAGTATGAAAAGTTGTGGAGTTGAATTTGGGTAATCACATGACGTTGTTTACTTTGCTTTACAACTGTGTCATATATGCATTTACATGTTTATACACTTATACACCAGCACAATATTCACTTTACATTTCAGGGTTTTTAGCCTAGAATTCTAATTACTTCATATTTGTTTATCATATTCTTATATTTACCCTTATTATTATTATTATTATTATTCTTTCTTGTGCATGCCACCCTGCATTTCTTTCACTTAACTCAAGCAAGTCTCTGCTAAAACACTGCTATGGTCCTTTAAAGTTTGCTAGTGAAAAAGGTATTTTAAATGCAGTCAGTATTTAGTATTTGATACCTTTTAACATCTGTCATATCGGCCACTGATTTAGTTGAATAAGGGCAATATTACCATTGCGACAAATTGTACTTGTTTCTGATTGGTTGACATACAGTGCAGTTTATCAGGACACCTTGAATATAGTTACAGTACAACATAATACAGTTTCTAAATCTCTGCCATCAATGTCTATATAAGCGGGCGCTCACATATTCAATTCAATTCAATTCAATTTTATTTATAGTATCAAATCATAACAAGAGTTATCTCAAGACACTTTACAGATAGAGTAGGTCTAGACCACACTTTATAATTTAGAAAGACCCAACAATTCCAGTAATTCCCCCAAGAGGAAGCATTTAGTGCGACAGTGGCGAGGAAAAACTTCCTTTTAGGGAGAAACCTCGGACAGACCCAGGCTCTTGGTAGGCGGTGTCTGACGGTACCAGTTGGGGGTGTGATGAACAGTGGCAATAATAGTCACAATAAAGATAATGGAACTATGACTAGAAATAGTAGTTGTAGTAGTTCATGGTGTAGCAGGGCACTACAGTGCATAGCAGGACGTATTAATAGAGGTTTATTCCTCGACACAGCGGACCGCGGGTTCGGCTCCAACCTGCGGCCTTTTGCTGCATGTCATTCCCCCCTCTCTCTCCCCTTTCATGTCTTCAGCTGTCCTGTAAAAATAAAGGCCGAAAATGCCCCAAAAAATAATCTGCAAAAAATACTGATGCTGTAACCTATGCTAGTGGTAGCTCATTAACAGACAGAGGTGGGAAAAATATTCAGATCCTTTACTTAAGTAAAAGTACTAATACTACACTGTTAAATACTCTGTTACAAGTAAAAGTCCTATTTAGGTAAAAGTATGTAAGTATCATCAGGAAAATGTACTTAAAGTATTAAAAGTAAAAGTACTCAATGCAGAAAAATCCTCCCATTTTAGAAAGTGGAAAGGATCCAAACAGTTGTGTTTAATGGTCTAATCATTTCAGCTGGACTTGTAGGCCCTTATATTGTTGGCTAGTTTCATTTATAATAAAACATCAGATTTTATAAAGTACATCTTGATGTGTAAAGAACTAGTAACTAAAGCTGTCAGATTAATGTAGTGGAGTAAAAAGTACAATATTTCTCTCTGAAATGTAGAAGTAGGAGTAGAAGTAGAAAGTGGCATGAAAAGAAAAGACTCAAGTAAAGTACAAGTACCTCAACATTTGGACTTAAGTACAGTACTGGAGTAAATGTACTTAGTTACATTCCAACACTGTTAACAGATAACAGCTGTAATGTATTTATTCATATTTGTACCTTGTCTGTGAATTGTCCTTTTAGGTTCTACACCTCGTGCCTTTTAATTGCCCCTCGGGGACAAATAAGGTTATTTGAATTGAATTGAATTGAACTGACTAACTGTCTGTTATTATGTCTTGTATTCGTACACCTTTTGGTGTATTAGCACTTACTTAGCATGAAATACCTGCACAGTTATCTACCAGTCTAATTGTCACCTGTACAGTGCGTTCCCGCGACCGTTCAGGTGTCGCCGAAAATTCCGCCGTATGTCCCTCATTTTCGGCCAGATGTCCATCACCTTCCTCTTTCTTTGTGTTGGCGTTCTAAACTCTGGTAGATTTCTGAGGACCATGGTTAACTGCTCCTCAGATCTCTACAGGGTAAATCCAGACAGCTAGCTAGACTATCTGTAAAATCGGAGTTTTCTGTTGCACGACTAAAACAACTTTTGAACGCACACATGTTCCACCAGAACAAGTTCCTTCCAGAGGCTATTTTTGCAAAAGCGCAGTTGCTCCGTCCGGCGCATAGTACCGCCCAAGACGATTGTGATTGGTTTAAAGAAATGGCAATAAACCAGAGCATGTTTTTCTCCCATCCCGGAATGCTGTGTGGACTAGTATGGCAATGCGAAAATACATGATCACAGACTCTTTCTTCCAAGCTTTCTTCAGCATCCAACCCAATATGTCTCCTACTCGGGCCAGGAGTATTGCTACCTTCACCTTCTCCTGCTCTAATATTTCAGCAGAGAAAGGCGACGCCTCCCACGACACTCTTCATCAAACCAAAGCCCTCAGTGTTCTCCCTGTCTAATGCTCCGCGCCTCGCACCCTGAACATGATCAAAGTGCTATTTTTTTCTAAATTCAGGCTTTTTAACTTCAACAGTCTTAGAAGGGATGAGGCAGATCACACTAAGATGATGAGAGAGGGAGAGATGGAGAGAGTGTGTGTCACTGTGTGTGTGTGTGTGCGTGTGTGTGCGTGTGTGTCACTGTGTGTGTGTGATGGGGGACTACATCACACACACACAGTCACGTGTGTGTAACATCTTTGTAGTCCCTTCTTCATGTATTTTTCTTTCTTTCTAACTCTCACACTGGGCCTGCAGATAGGTCAGCTCCATTACCAATCCACCGGCCCACAAATATTTAAAACAAATTGAATCGCACACCCAATACCCATCACAATTACGGCAGGCACAATAACTAAATTAGCAATTCAACACAATAATTGGAAATGCGGCTCGCCTGGACCCGCAGGCCTCCCTAGAGGGCCGGCTGATCTGTGGAGGCACGTCAAGCCCGCTAATTCCACAGCTAATTACTGATGCACGGCGGAATGAAGTTGTTTGTCTCCCAAATACCATTTTCAGTTCACGGCGAGGAACGCGGGACCGTGCTGAGATAGACAAAAACAACAAAGAAGTGAGACACAAGAGTGTGGTCATGCTTCTTTTTTGTTTGTTCTTGTCGCCTCGTTCATTTGCTGTTCATTTGTCTGTGTGCACGACTTTCACTTTATTTCCCGATGATGAACATCAGGGTGTGTTGGTGTAAAAACGTCTGATGAAGGCACACTGTAATGCAGGTAAGGCTGTTTGGAACTAAATTCAGTACTAGTATTTAATCCTCTGAGGACAAAAGACTTACCGGTGAGTCCAAGCAATGTTTGATAACACTCCTACTCAAAATATTATTTTATCAAAATGTATTTACTATTTTATTCACATATTACGCTACTTTTGTGAACCCAAGACTTTTGTATACTCATTTCAAGCACCAAAACAATTGAGTGTAGGTCAGGTGCTACCATTGGGCCCATTTTGACCCAGGCCTATAGTGAGTAGTGAGTGATTTTCATTCTAGCAGTTCATCCAATAAGCAGCCCGAGAAAAGCTTTGAGTGAAAGCTTCTCAGCCAATCAGTGGCTTCTACCCCACGTGTGGACTCTTAAGCCTGCCCACAGGCTGCATCGTCACCAGCAAGTGATCCAATGAAATGAATGACGTTGGGGCGCAAGCTTTTCAAGCAAGCTCAATGAGACAGACACACAGACGGTAGCTGTCGGTACACGATCCGTTCTGCCTGCACGATCCGTTCTGCACATGCGCAAAATGTTCGCGCATGCGCGGTTGTACGAGGATTTACAACACTGCACGATCTGTTCCACGCTTCCGGTCGACAGCCAAGCTAACGTTAGTTTAGCTAACAGCTAATTCGGCTAACCGCTAGCTGATTGTAGCGGTCTGCCGTTAGCCTCCACAGGCAAGCTAACGTTTGTTTAGCTAACGGCTCATTCGGCTAACCGCTAGCTGATTGTAGCAGTCTGCCGTTAGCCTCCACAGGCAAGCTAACGTTAGTTTAGCTAACAGCTAATTCGGCTAACTGCTAGCTGAGACAGCATGTAATAACTTTAAAAGACCCTCAAAATAAAACTTGAAAATAAACGTTGACATATATAACAAACACCTAACATATATAACAGCTGTTACGTCACTTCTACTTGTGCTCATTTAAAATACAATCACTCAATACTTGTCTTTATTGTTATTACTGTGAAGTCTTAATTTAGCTGTAGCTGCTTTTCCCATTAAGTTAACGTTATTTTAGACTGAATCTAGCTGTCAGCTAGCGGTTAGCCGAATTAGCTGTTAGCTAAACTAACGTTAGCTTCCCGGTGGAGGCTAGCCATAGGCTAGCGTGGAACAGATCGTGCAGGTCGTATCCTCAGTAAAACAGTATTATCTTGCGCATGTGCAGAACGGATCGTGCAGGCAGAACGGACCGTGTACCGACAGTAGCTATTAGTTAATATGAAACGCAAAGCAAAGCAAAGCAGCTTGTTTTCATTCAAATTCAGCAAGAAACACTGGAGGAAACTCCTGCCATTTTAAGTAACGCAATTAAAAGTGACGAGTTACCATCCTGCTCAGCCGCCCTCTCCCCATCAAGTCCTCCCGTAGCCACCTCCTCACACCAGCAAGGCAAGTAGGCAACAGTTAGGCATTAATAATAATAATAACGTTTAGCCATTTTCCGACCAAGTAGTTACAGGAACGTAGTTATAGGAAAAGTCCACTTCTAAACACATCTACTAACTACTCTCCCCCAAAACCGTTTTTTCCAACTGCATAAGGGAGTGATGCAAGCACGGCAATGGTTTTTATAGCGTTAAAATCAGAAAACGAATACACCAAAAAAGTATGAACTAAATACTAAATCTAATGTATATAACATATTTGTCATAATTTAAACAAGTCTCCCGAAGAGAAACGGGTATCTCTCTCTCCCCCGCCTTTGTCTGCTGCGCTGTGGACGTGTGTGTGACTGTGTGTGTGTGTGTGTGACGGCCGGCCAGCCAGAGGACACGCTTGTGGAGTTTAACTCCAAAAAGACAGTTAACCACAGGTTCCCGTTAATCTTATGATGGACATGTGTTGTGATATTTAAACAAACGAACCGTCAACGGCGAAATAAATGCCTCTTATTTACAAGAGCGGTCTGAGAGACCTCCGGCTTACAGCGGGGTCATGACTAGCCGAGTGACGAGCTAGCGGCCGGGGCAGGCGTCTGCTGGCCGTCGCCTCACTTCATGGAGCTCCGAAAACTTTGAAGCAAATTGTCAATTCGGCATAAATTTTCGCAGACTGCCTATATTCAAAATCTAAACAGTTAATTTCTCGCCTAAAACGTTGTCATAAGTGAAATTAGTGATGAATAAGATGGCAAAAATTGTTAAAATTGTCCCATTGTTGGTCTGTCTGTACCGGAAACCCGACCCTCGTTGACCTAGGTTCCTTTGCTGAAAAGGGAAAAGAGAAAAGACCCTGCCCTGAAGTACGAGCTGAAAGAGTTACAGGAACTGCGGCCAGAGGAACTTAAAAATCCCCAAATTGGTCCAGTCGGAACATGAGAAAAAAAGGGTTCTAGGAATTTTGAGTCCTTGGAACTGCAAAAATCCCTCCGGTTGGAAAGCGGCTGTTAATGTTAGTGTCTGGCTGTAATAATTCCGTTTCAGTCTTTTTGTGTATTGAACGTTCAAAAGAGATAAATGAAGTTAGGCTTACTGCCAAGGTGTATGTCTTTGTCACTTAGCACTGAGCTGAGGACAGCGACACAAGAGCCACACAGGTAGGCCACACAGTTGTTTTTTTTGGCTTATTTTAACTGGCCCATCCAGTTTACTGGAGGCCCACCTACAATCAAAATCCTGGCGCCGCTAGTGGTGTAGGTATGTTTTCACAAGAGATTTGAGAATTGTATTCCGCTTTAGGGCCAAATTATCTCTTTAAACATTGCTCTGGAGCAAATGTAGGCCTCACTATACAGAAAGCTGAGTTTGTTCTGAACATTTTAATATGAAACACATTGGTACCGGGTTAAATGCAAATACCCTAAAAAGGAGAATTCAAGAAGATATGTAAAAATGCCCTCAGAGGGTTAAGAAGTAATCAAGTGAAACAGAGCAGTTCTGTGTCTACTTACGTAATGCAAGGCTTATATATCAGGAATAGTTTGTTTTGGAGGTTGTAGCCATTGCCCGCCAGAGGCGCAAGCAGCATGGGGCTCCGTATTTAAGCAACAGCATGTTCTTCAATTCCTTAACCCTTTAAACATTTGGATGTTTTTTGGACATTTTTCACTCACTTTGTGTACAGTCTTGCAATATTGTCACTATTTTTATTTTCAGAATAAGACAGCAAAATGTATATATAAAGGCTTTAGGCCGCCCTACAGGTTATTGTAGGCCCAGTATAATATGCAACTTTATTTTATACAATACATGTAGTAGGGGGTCCCTGCTCCATCTCTCTTTTTAGTTAAAAACGTTGAAGACCCCTGCCTTAGAGAAGAGACTGTCCACAATCCTTTGTTGTTATTCCCATTTGTATGATTCATCATATTGAGACTACAAAGATTTTAAAAAAGTATTCTTTTGAATAAGGTCAAAACACTGTTTTTAGACGTGTTTGGACAGAACATCATACAACCTAGTTTGTTCGACACATACTGGGGCCTTAAGGCATCGAGCCTTCTTTGTGACTGATGGAAAACATACAAAAATCCTGAATAGCATTCAATCAAAATGCTGAACAAAGTCACACACTTACTGTGAACTACTTCTTCCTGTACAGAAACTACTTATTATGGTGATTTAGAGCCCAGTCATGAGGCTACATTTGCTAATATTCCTGCAAACCGCTGAATAACATTTAAACTATACATCAGTTCTCTATAATAGGCATCACAATGCTAACAAAACATACAGCATACATACATTACATTATTCACGAGGGGAACTGCACAAAATCACAAATCTACATGTTTACATTACTGTAAATGGCATGCACACCACCCTTAAATGACTTGCAGAGCTCTATAGGCACAACTAGATAAAATGATTACTTTAGATGTAAATGAGGAGTTCAGATGAGGAGTAGGCTGTAATCTGACAGAGGCCTACAGGAGTGCAGTGGTTACGGGGGGTGGGTGGGGGGGAGGTTGTTGACTTGTCATCTTGATTTCCAGGCGCGAATTATCAGCCAAATTGACTATGTCGCCGCATCAGAATTTCGTTGCAATCAGCCTTGAACATAAACGACAGTGTAAGAAAACGAAAGCGTACGAGAGAGCCGCGTAGACGGACAGGGAGGCTGTGGGCCGGGTGATTGAGGCTGCCGCTAATTTGGATCCTGTCCTCGTAGCCGTGCTAACTAATCCTCCCCATCTCTATTTATCCTCTCAGAATCTCATCGGGGGGAAGCAGGCGTATATTAACAGCTGGAGCTATCTGAAGGGCTCCCTTTTGAGATGTCGCTCGGCTCGCGTGTGGAGAGCTTAGCCACGGCTAAGACCGGCCGGTGACACGTCCAATTGAACGTATAGATTTGTTTCAGAGTTGGAGGGTCTAAGGATGACTTGATAGCCTAATCTGATTGCTTCGGGGCTGGAGGGGTTCAGGCCAAGTTATGGATTTATACACGAGGAGCATAGACAAACACTGTGACCCTAAACTGTCATTGTTGGGCTGGATGTGCTGTCATGAGATTCAGTGAGTAGCATGATCCAGGCCTGAGCGCTCACTGAGCTCACTGCACTGAGCTTAATGAGTGGAAAAGTTTGATGAAGACAGGACCAAATACTTTGCGCTGTTAAATATTGTTGTGGACCAATTGCAGACTTTCTGTTGCAATTATAGAAAGTCTGCTAAAAGTACTACCCTTAGGACTTAGATTAGACAAATAAATGAGGCCAATGATTTCAGTTCAGTTTAGGTCCTTGTGCTGAATGTGATGCAGTTTCATTGGCTACAAATTTATGATTGAAAATGCATGTAAACAGAGCATATTAACTACTGAGGACAGAGGGTACACACCCCCTCATGTTTCTCGATACAGTTTTTGTATAGGGGATAATGCAGATGAAGTACACTCATACATCATTGCCCAAATTCAAGGTGTCTGTGATCTCTTTAGCAGATTCCATCCAAATACATACAAATCATATTTCACTGAACAATCTCAAGTCACTGTTGGCACTGTCACATGGTCCTCATCAGCAGATCGACTTTGCCCAGTTGACAAGGAGATGTTGATGTTTAAACCCTCGGGGATTCTGAGCACCTGTAGGATCTCTAGTCCATGTTGACATGGAAATTGTTCATTCTTATGAAGGTAAATATGGTGCAAAAAGGGAGAGCTTGTAGAATACAATGTGAGAACTTGCAGAACAAAAAATCTGAACTTGTATGTTAAAATTTGCATTTGTAAAAATTTAATTTGCACTTGTAAAAATAAAATTTGCACTTGTAAAAAATATTCACACACATGTGATCTGAATTTGAAGTCATACAAAGAAAAAAAACATGAGAGCTTGTAAAAAAAATCTGAACTTGTAAGTTGAAATTTGCACTTGTAGAAAATGTTCACACACCTGTATTCTGAATGTGAAGTTACAGAAAAAATATTCACAAATGTGTAGATTGATATTTACATGAACACAATGACAGCTGCAAACTTATAATGCAACATTTACTCGTATACTTTTTTTTTACTCTGGTTCATTTTCCATCACAACCACAACTGTGATTACAACCTCTCGAATCTGTCACTGCAACTTCACATATGTGCTCTCTCGCATCACAAAGTGGCGAATCTGCGCGCCTCGACTTTCACAACACTCTTGACGATACATTTGGTGCAAAACTAATTTGTACCTGTGGACTTAGGCTGTGGAGCTCTGAGCTAACAGAACGGGAAAAGCCTTCTTATATACAGTCTATGGGAAAAGCAGGGTTTCTATCGCCAGATGAGGGACAACTCTGTCTGGCTTATTTATGTAGCATGGAAACTTGGTGGAATAGCATGCTAGCATTAGCCAACTAACCAGTCAGCCCGCTTCTAAATAAATACCTTTTAATTATCTAAACACTTTTTAACAGTCAAACTAAAACACTGGCGGTGAGCTCCACTGCCTGCAGCCGCAGACGGACCGTCATCAGTGGGGATCGACCAGCGTAGCAACACTGCTTTTGCCAGAAAGCTTTGCTGCCGACGTCGACCTGATCGGAGCTCCAGCGGGACACGGAGAGCCCCACATCCGGTAGCAGCGGCCCATCCTCCGGCCATGACCAGAGCTTGCTTTGCTGATGTTGTGCATCCCTGCTAAGAATTGCACCCGCTTGGGCAGAAACAATAATTTCTGCAGAATTCATTGCTGCCGAAAATTGCATCTAGGTAGCAAGGAAATGCTACTACAGAGTCTGATAAAACATTGATGTCTCTAAATCTTCTAAAATTCTAATCATTATTGATGAACATGACAAAGAGATTTACTATTGCCTAGTTTTTAAACAGTACTTTGCCTTATAAAATCATTATTTTCCCTAGTGGATTCAATTCTCGGCAGGGATGCGAAACTTGGCACCTGTTACTCACTGATGACGGTCTGTCTGCGGCTGCAGGCCGTGGAGCTCACCGCCAGTGTTTTAGTTTGACTGTTAAAAACTAACGCTAACGCTAGCATGCTATTCCACCAAGTTTCCATGCTACATAAATAAGCCAGACAGAGTTGTCCCTCATCTGGCGATAGAAACCCTGCTTTTCCCATAGACTGTATATAAGAAGGCTTTTCCCATCCTCTTGCATTCTGGGCCCCTCCTCCCACCATTTTTCCTTCTTCCTCTCCTCTTTCTTCTCCTTTAGGTCCTAAGGGGGTTTGTTGTGCCCGGGTGCTATGGCCGTTTCCCTAACGAAGGTTCCAAGCTACACACTCAGCAAACAGATAACTACAAGCGACTTCACGCCTCGCACGATCATCTTTTATTCACCTTTCATCAATAAACTGTTTAAACATTTCTGGTGTATGGTGTGGTCCTTGCTAGGGAACATGCAGTGTTTTGCTGTGATTGAGTTGTGAGCCAAAATGATGTGTCTATACTGTAGGTCTTAAGTCATATCCACGAAACATTTTTAATATTCTGTTGGCTTACTGCAACAATGAAACACTCTTTTATGCCCAAGGTACCATTTTCTCTACTACTCAGCTTGACAGAGTCTCTTTATTTATTTTGTCTAGCTCTTGGTCCAAAATTGATCTTAGGGGTGTTCTCACGGTTACCTGTAATGGGACAAGGTGCTTGCGAAGAAGTATTCAGATTGTTTACTTAAGTTTTGGATAGATTGGAATATTGAAGGTGGTCATGGTTTCACACATACAACTGTAGAGTTGTAGTTTAAGTTTTAGCAACAACACTCCACTACAAGTAAAGATCCTGCATTAAAAATGTTACCTAAGTAAAAGTATGTGACTATGGTCAGCAACATATGCTTTAAGTATCAAAAGTGGAGCAGAATTGTAAAGGTTTCTAATATTATTAATATTATAAGTTGGATAAGTATACTGATGCATTCACATGTAAGCAGCATTGTAATAGCATAGCTGGTTGAGAGGGAGCTAATTATCAGCCACGACAGCAACTTTGTTTTCACCTTGTCTGTCTGTCTGTCTGTCTGTCTGTCTGCCGGTCTGTCCGTCTGCCTGCCGGTGTGTCTGTCTATCTGTCTGTCTGAAAGATATTGTCACTGTGATAGTGTTACAATCATGCAAGTTGCAGACATGAAACTTTACAGGTGTGTAGTTGAGCTCTGAATGGAGTTCGGGCGCCTTAAGTAGGGGGGTAGGAAATAGGGAAGGGGCCATTGCATTGGTAATGGTATGGTAATATATATATATTTCCATTTATCGAAGGTATTGTAGTGCAATATGTTGTATATCTGAAACCATGACCACCTTCAATATTCCAGTCCATTAACAACTGTATTGACTTTTAGAGTCCGACTCAGTTCAATCGGACTTTTCTACTACTCTGACTGCATGAACCAAACACACAACAAGGTCACACTGGCTGTGTGTCTGGCTTCATTTCTAAGAATGTCCCAGCTAAAAAAGCAAGCCATTCGCTCAACCCAATTCAGAAAGTCCCCCTACACACACACACACACACACACACACACACACACACACACACCAGCAGAACCCTATCTTCTTCTATTCCCTCTCCACTGATTAAAATAACCTCCACTCCCGTCGGGGAGGAGTCAAGCTATTTTAGAAATAAATATTCCCTCGGAGGGCAGACGGGACAGACTGAGATCTGTGTGTGTGTATATGTGTGTGTGTGTGTGTGTGTAGGTAACCTAGTGTGCTGATGCTCAGCTGTGTCCCCCTGATGCCTTATCTCTCCACCCCCACCCTCCCTCCCTTCTCGCAACATACACACACAGGCGTGAGTCTTTATCACGACCCGACACTTGGGCTCGGGCTGGTAATCAGAGCAGCGAGCGCCCCCTCTCCCCCTCTCCCTTCCCCACTCTCTTCCCCCTCCTCTCCCCTTCCACTGAGGGAAGAGGCACATTCTAATCTCAACTGTTGCATATCTAATACTAATTGGAATCCTGCAACTGGGCCACTCTTATTGTTTTTCAAGTATTGTCAAGTCGGGGGTGGGGGTGGGGGGGCATATGAAACAGAAATTACACCCCTTACACCCCTCGCACCCACCACACCACCACCCTCCCCTCTTTAGCTGGAGCGCCCTTGATTGGATCCTTTCGCTCACTTGTGTGTGTATCTGAGACAGAGAGAGAGGAAGATACAGAGATCAAAGAAAACAGATGTGTTTCCTCGTAATATAGACACACCGGCTCTTTTTGGTGACCTTGTTCTTTTTTTAAATTTTCACTGTCTGACACCGACCCTGCCTGGTTTTAGAAGGGTGAAGGTTAGTGCTGCCCAGACACCCATGGGTGCAGAGCGGATATGAGTGGGTGAAGGCTGACACCCCTCCAGGGGGCCGTGGTGTGTCTGAACTGTGAGCGGTGGTGTTCAGGTCTTTAGTGAAAAGAAAGATGATCAGTAATTTTTTTTGCAGAATGAGATTGGAGACATTTAAACTGAGGCTGCTGAATGACTAGAATTTGTACAGAAAGTACATGTATTTAAATTAATACCTATCCTCAAAACTTGAAAAGTGGGAGAAACCTTTAAAACAGAGTTTTGGAATCAATCCAGAGAACATTTCCCAGCAGACACTTCGCGTCATATATACTTTTATTCTCCTGTAAAAATAATTTTACAATAAGTATGTAACCCGTAAAACTGCATATCCTTCACAAAGGCTGGGCATGGTACATATCAAATTTGTCATAAGTTAAAGGGGTACTTTGGCATTTAATTGCACTTTCACTCTGTAAAGGTTGTAGGGGTTACCATACTACAGAGAGAATGTACAATGACCTGCTCCTCTACAGATTCCGAGGACTGCGGCATCCTGCTTCTTCTTGATCTCAGCGTGGCAATCGATACATTTTTTTTTGTAGTCCGTCTCCATTACGGTTGTGTCGATGGCACTGCCTTGAACTGGTTCACATTCTACCTCTCCGTCTACATAGACAATGGTTCCTCTTCCCCAGCTAGCCGATTCTGTGGGGTCCCACAAGGTTCCATTCTAGGCCCCATCGTTTTCGTCATGTACAGTACATGCTTCCCCTCGGCCAAATCATAAAAAAAATACATTTCCTTCCACTGTTATGCTGATAACACTCTATCTCCCCTTGAAACCAAAAGACCGGACCAATCTAATCAGTCTCATGAATTGACTTGATTATACAAAAAATCCTACAGCTGAATGAAAGCAAATCTGGGGTCATCCTATTTGGCACCTCTGACTCCATCAAAGATTCAAGAACTAATAATTTATTGTCATATCAACCGAAGTTGATGTGCAATTTGTTTCGGTGTGCTCAACAACAAAACATATAATCACATATTTAAATGTTGGCTGGTTGGCTCCAGAAAGCATTTGACAAAAAGAAAAAAAGGGAAACAACCTTTTTTCTTTTTGTCAAACGCTTTCTGGAGCTTTGACTGCACGTTGTAATATGTATGGTTGTTTTTGTGACAAATAACCATGATTTGATTTAAGTTAATTTCAAAAGAAGATTATTAAAAAGAAGATAGAAATAGGATCAGGGCTTTAAATAAACTTTTTCATCACCAGCCATCATGGCTAGATGATTTTTAAAGTTACTAGCCAATCACATTTTCCATTAGCCAATTTTTTTTCCAGGAAAAATAAACCAGATTGCGAGTGCCACTGAATACATTTAAGCATCCATGTTTCTTTAAAAACATGTGGTTGGGTTGATGGTTGGCAGATAAAATATACATTGACATTTACTTTTCTCTCCAAAAAAAAATAATATGTCCATGTTGTTTTTTTTTTTTCCTAACTAACTTAACTACTTAATTTCAGCTCCTCTGGTTTGTTTCTGCACAGTTCTGTTCGTTTCCAAGCCAAACCGTTCAAATTTCTTGCCGAAAAAACAGACCGATCTGAAAAAAACGCTGACTTGTCGGATCCTTTCTGCAGCCGGCCGATTTAAACAGACGCTTCGCTTCGTTCATCACCCGCCAAATTGGCTCGTAACTTTACAATGTTATACCAGCCAAAGTTAATTTTTACCGCCATTTGGCAGGTTGGCGGATGTCAATTTACAGCCCTGAATAGGAAGATAGGAATGAGTGCAAACAGGGGAATGTGTGGTTCTGGTATAGCTGCAGTATCTGGCTATGCCTTCTGTGGTCTTGTGCTTTCTTCCCTGTGGCCACAGCCAGCCTCCATAAATACAGAAAGTGAATGTGATTCAGGAGCTGCTGCCTGCACTGCTGTGTATCCATGTTGCTTGTCATCTGAGGGGTCAGTACACCTGAGGGTAGCAAAAGCATTTAAGCAAAAAGGAGAAAAATGCTGATTTCTAATATGCTAAGGTATTCTGATGCTTATAATCTTTACTGTAAAGCCCTTTCCTTTAAAACTATTGATGCTTGTAGCCTGCAGGCTGTCTCCGATGATTAATCGAGTGAAAAAGTCACAGTTGGCTGTTCTGTACCTGGGTCCCCATGTCGGAGAGCTGGGAGTATAGGAAACCCTTTTGTTTTAAGGGGGGCATGGGACGATATGCTTGCAGTAAAACAGATAATCCACATCCACTAGAAGTCTCCATTCTTTTTGACAGAGGGATAATGCTCTGTATCTGCTGTTATATCTATCTACTGCCATCTTCTCTCTCAGATGTGATCGATGCCGCGGCTCATGCTTGCCATTTAACAGATATACACCATTAACTGTACCAAGGCATCCAAATCTAACCGGGGGTGCTTTCCAAAGGCCAGTAAGTAAATTGAAATGTCTTTCTAAAGCTTGATCTTTAGTGGCCTTTAAATAGAAGAGAAATATCACAGCACGAGAGAGAGAGAGAGAGAGAGAGAGAGAGAGAGAGAGAGAGAGAGAGAGAGAGAGAGAGAGATGAGGTAGAGGGAAGAGAGAGAGGAAGTCAGGAGGAGATAGTAAGAGCAGGAAGTGAGAGGGGTGTCATTTACACTAAAGTCTGTGTGAGAAACAACATATTCAGAGTGTACTTTCGAGCAGCCCATACATGGAATACCATACCCACAGAACTAAGGAACATCACATCTTTTGTGTATTGGGGTTGTGTATTTTTACTTGTCTATGCTTATGTGTTCTTGTTTTATGCTTATGTGTTGTATTGTTGTAGCTTATCTACTGTTTCAAACCACCAACCTGCCAAGGGACTGCAGATGAAAATGGGACTGCATGGCTAAATCTGGCACATTTACAATGTTGGACTCTGTGCTCATGTTGATTAATGTGCGTTGTCCAAATAAAGAAATCTAAAAATAAAAAAATAAAATGAAAAGGAAGAAGTTGTGCTAGAGAGGTTGGATGCCACACAGCCTGCTTTTGAGTGTCATCCCCCAATAAAGGAAACTCAATATTATAATAATCAATCATCATCATTACTGCAAACATCAATTTGAAGATACAATGCAAATAAAACAAGAGCCCCACCATGAAGGCATGAGATTAGACCCAAACTGATTTAATTCACAGACTAACTCTGTCAAACGTTGACATTTACAGTTGGAAAATACAATATACATATAAGTACATATAAGTGTATACTTTATGCAAGTAACGCTGCTACCATGTTCCCAGGAAGTGCACTGGGCTTTGAAGCCAATTTGACATAACAGCCAATAACAGTGGAATTACAACTTTTGTGTCCGTCACGTGATGCCATGGGGCCCAAAAATACTTTTTTCCGATACACTCACATGGTCAAAGAGATGTCTGTAAATCAGTGGATAAATAAGTTTGAGCGTCACAACACCCGCAAAATAACTAGTTTCACTATAAGAATTGAATCCATTCAGTCCGATAATATTTGGAAATTCTAGAAGAGCCGCAGGATTTAAATAATTGAATCCCCATTGAAGTTAACGCAGCGCTAAACCGGAAGTAGCCAGCTCAGGTGGCGGAGGTCTCTAGTGCGCCTGCTCTTTGGGCCCCATAGTGCGGAAGCAGCGCCAATCAACTCTCATAGGAATGAATGGGACTCTGCCTCGAACGCTGTATCCAGGGGCACGTTCAATCTCTAAACGGTGTGCACCATGTTGGTACGGTGTCCTGGTTGAACGACATGTTTCCTCGGAACGGTGTGAAATGGTGAGAAACGGGCTTTGAGATTGGTTTTCTCTCGTTTGGTGGGTGTTTCTCTTGTTTATTGGCTGTGTCACAGGTGATACCCAATCAGCAGAAATGTGTCTGTTAACTCGTGGTAATAAAAAGGCAGCGCGCTTGCGCACACAGCAGGGTGGTCAACGCACCCCCGTTTCAGTTTAAAAAACGTGTTGCTACGTTTTGTTGGGGCTGAACATGGCCCAGGTCATATTATACATGGGTGCTACAAATATTGTTTTTTTCGTGGGAGCTGTAGTTTTTCTGTGCTGACAAAGTAATAATTGGATTTGGATTTCTTATAGCAACTGCTGTATTGGGTGCTGACTTGTCTTAGAATATGGAATGTGAACCTGTGGTACACAGGAACAGGATTTCTTTTCACAAAGACTGATGAAAGAAATGCTGAATGAGAAATTGAATTGTGTTACAGAAGCAGTGGAACGGAGTCCAGACGTCATGTCTCTATTATATTTTCACATCAGACAGAGGATGATTTCTCGATAGCTGTATTGGAGTATGGGTTCATTTCAAATACACATACAGCATAATCAAATGTGAGTATTTTTAACTGCAGCTTGAGTAGGGGGCCCTTCGTCAAGGTTGATAAAACCAGCTTCGCCCTGATGTAAAGAGTTCCTACAGTGGAAGAGGAAGTGCCTTTATTAACTTGTATTGCCAAATACATTTTGCATGCAATGTAAGTGCTGCCTGGTTTATGTTAACTGGCAACTCTTACTCAAGAGAGAAAAAGCCATCATTGTAATATCCTGAAAAAATACAATTCCCTAACTTATTATTTTACTCTGATGCATTCCTGATGTTCAAAATGATTCATAATCTTGCATCCCTCCTCTTAGAGGATGCCTGGCCTAGTCTCTCTTATTGCCAGCTCTATCTCCACAGTGCTGTGGAGTAAGGTCTGGCTACACCACAAATACATTATGGGATAGGAGAAAAAAACGCTCTGGGTTGTGTGCATTTCTTTAAACCAATCACAATCGTCTTGGGCAGCGCTAAGCTCTGGACGCAGCTACTAAATAGTCTCGGGAAGGAACTTGTTTTGGTGGAACATTTGCAACCCGCAAAAGAAAACGCCACGTACAATATTAAATGAAGTTAACTGTTGACACAATACAGTAACGTGAGCTATTTCAATTAGCTGGATACATGGTTAAACCTCATTGGCTCTTACCAGTGTATCTCCGTGTGTACTTCGTCCACAGCAATCCAACCAATCGCTCCCAAAACGTCCCAGTTAGAGAGGAAATGCTGTAAACATATTCTTTGTAAATCTTTACAATCATTCCCCGAAAGAACCCAGTAGGCCTGCCTTGTTGCACCATCCAAAATTTTCTTCAAAACTTGACATTTTCAGTGTGTAGCTTGCTAGCACCAATGTTGTTGTTGTTGCTTCCCGTAGTGAAAGGATTTTAAGAACGGCAACACAAAGAGAGCGGAAGCCGAGGGACAAAGCCTGACATCGACGCTGGATGTCAGGCTTTATCCTGGAAATGTACTTCCGTTGATCCAGACTAAGCCTGGCCTATCCCGGCAGTGCCAGTGGGACAAGAGCATCTGCGTGGGGAGGGACTGGGTACTGCAGTTCAGAAGGACAGCCTTTGGTCAATCTGCTGTCTCGGTTAAAGTAGGGGGAAGGATAATTCCATAAACATTAGAGACTACGGATGCTTTGCTGTGTTTAAAACCAGCCTCCAGCTTTGGTTAAAGTCAGCACCAAAGTGTCCGCAACCAAGGATTGCCTTGTATTTATGATACACACTGATGGATGTTTATGTATTACGCATTTTTTAAGTCGTGTGTTTGCTTTTCTGTGGTTGTTTAGTGTCGACCTGCCCAGATGTAAATTAGCTGCTAGCTAACACTGGTGCAAATGTCCGCTGTCCACTGCAAAAAATTACAGTAGTCTTTTCTTTCTTTTTTTTGAGCGAGGGTAGTACTACTACACTGTATGTTGTTTTTAAGATAAGATAAGATAGATTTTATTGTCCCGAATGAAAATTTGTCTCGAGCACAAAGCACAGAACTGTTACAAAGAACACATCTTGTGAGGTTTTAGGCAAAAAAAAAACTTTGGTCAAGGTAAAGATTTTTTTTAGCTTTTGGTTAAATGTTAATAAACATGTGTTGTCTCAGTTTTCAAGTCACTGTTGACCATTTCAATATTAAATCATGACTATGATCTGACGTTTCTGACTAAATGTGTTTGCAGTTAATTAGTAGTATATGAAATGTAATTTCTGACTTTTTAGCCTCTAGTGATCAGTGTTTGAAAGGCTTTGTTAAACACTGACATTTCAGAGAAACACTGAATATATATATATATAATTTTTTTTAAATACGTATGTCTTCACACTTTTATGTATGCGTACACCGTTGATTTCATTGAAAATGAAGGTTGAAATGAGGGTTGAACTTGATATGAAAATGATATACAGTACCAGGCTTTAGTTAGTCTCTCAAGGAGCTGCAGAAGTTGCGCAGTAAATCTGCAGCCGTGCATGAGTCCCCACATAACTCTCTCGCTCAGTGAGATATATTAGGCTGCAGCTGACGGAGGAATGTTGAGATTTCAGACAGACGGATCCCTCTGTGTTTGCACTTCCTCTGTCTCCTTTTCTCCCTTACAGTTTTTTTCTGCCATTTTCTTCTTTTCTTCTACTCTTCTATTCTTTTACTCTCGTTCTGTCATTCCTTTCTTGTGCTTCGCTCCTCAATAATGTATTAACTAGAGATGTTCAGATTCCAATAACAGTACGGGAAAAGCCTCCGATAGTGCATAAAATGCTGGTACCGGTATCGTAAAGTACTGGAGTTTATGCACCGATCCAATACCACCTAATTTAGCCCAGAATAAAATCTATTAATCTTTAAAGTAGTTTATTTATGTTCTTTTTCCGTTATGACTCAATGTCAAACTGGAAAGATAGAAATAATATCACATCCATACAGGGATAGTAGTATACAGCTGTGAGAACATAATAAAATATATGACAAACTGGTACTCGGTATCGGCCGATACAGAAGTTCAGGTATCGGAATCGGTATCGGGAAGCAAAAAATGGTATCGGGCCATCTCAAGTATTAGCTGACTGTGGTTTACTTACTGGAAATATATTGATGTCTCCAATGATACAACGTTGCTTCGGTTCACATCTTCCTTTCCTGTCATGCAAATAAAACAGATTTGGATTCAAATTAAATTCTCTTGCTGTTTCTCTCTCTCTCTCTCTCTCTCTCTCTCTCTCTCTCTCTCTCTCTCTCTCTCTCGCTGCCTCTTTGTTTCTCTCTGTCTCTCTTCCCTCTCTCTTTCGTGCTGTGAGAGAGGAGAAGAACCAATGGGCCCTATCGGCCCCTGAAGACCAGCGCCGTCCTCCCATCGCTCACCCAACCTCATTAACTCGAGCCCCTACACACTCCCTGTTAGTCACAATTCAGAAAGCATAGAGTTCGGAAAGCATTCACATGCACACGCACACGCACACGCACACGCACACACACACACACACACACACACACACACTCTCTCTCACACACACACACACACAGGACAATTAAAAATGCAGCCTTGTATATTTGTGTGCCATTTCTGTTCTGTAGCACAGTAATATTGACGCTCTTCGGTGTGACGCTCTAACTGGCTGCTATAGTGGAATAATTCTGAAATATTTTGCAAACAGATCCCACACATTAGATCCCTGGACCTCCCGTTTGCAATATTTTGCCCCACATACATGCGGGAATCATTTTTGATTTAGCACTGAATAATAAACTTCAGAAATGATCACAATTAGAGAATGTAACTATTGTAACAAGGTTTTTGTAACACTACTATAATGAATTAAATGATCATGAAATTACCTATTTTGTCATTTTGCAGGGGACCCAGTGGAATCCTCCTCAAGGACCCCCGCCATGTCCCCAGACCCCACTTTGAGAACCATTGTCCTAAAATTAGCCGGCTGTGTGGCTCCCAGGGACAAAATCTCCTGAAAAGGACGATTATACTGTCACCAGTGTGTGTGTGTGTGTGTGTGTGTGTGTGTGTGTGTGTGTGTGTGTGAGTGACTGTGAGGCTCCACTAGATGGCAGTGTTGTGTGTTACAGCAGCACAGAGCTTGGCTGCATGAACACAATGACATCTCACAGGCCTGCACAGCAGTGTATACTGCATACCTAAAGCCAAATAATTATCCATATGGTCCATAGTTTAGATAGAGTCACAATTAACAAAAAAAATCTGTTTTCTATGAATATGATAAAATAATGAGCTGAACAAAGATGGATCTGAATCCTGAGTCCAGCCCTTCAATTGCATCAGGTCTAGTGATGCACCGAAAGATTCTTTCTTTCCATTATTGCTGGATATGATGATCATTTTTAAACTAATCGCCTGGTATAAAATGTAAGAAAATTGAGAACAATTACCATCACACAATTTCCTGAAGCTCAAGGTGACAACTTCAAATTGTGTTGTCAGACAGTCCAAAGATGTTCAATGTATGATTATATTAAACAGAGAAATCAGAAAGCGTAAATGAGTCAAATGATTAATTGATGATCAGAAATGACTCATTGGTTGATTGAGTAACCATGGCAGCTCGGGTCAAGCCTCCTAAGATGGTATACAACTTGTAAAGTTTTGGATTGAAAACTCATATGATCACTGCAATGTTTTTGACTAACTTAATGTGTTACAATCATTTTATCAGTGAACTCCGTGACGAGGTGAAGCCTCTCGTGGTGCCTGGATTGGTATCTCAGCATGTGTGTATGGGGAAACTTTAATTTGCTATTTCATAAAACCTGGAATTCCCAGCCAAAGAACTCAACATGGATCACAACTGGGATCACGTTGAAACAATTTAAAGAGGGATCAGACACAGATAATCAAGTGTTTGATATTTTTATTGTAACTGTGTGTATGTGTATATATGTCTGTGTGTGTATGTATGTATCTGTGTGTGTGTGTGTGTGTGTGTGTGTCTGTGTGTGTTGTTTTGGATCTATTTTCTTGATGAGTTGTGTGTTTTTGTATAAAGGCCCGTCTAGGTCATTGTAAACTAGCTGATGCTGTACATGCTGTGTTATGTGCAATTGGTTCATGCTATATATGTAATTGTCTTTATCTAATTAATAAAATACTTTTAATCAAAGTCAGAGTCCTGGTGTAGAGTTCAGGTAGCAGCATCGTTATATTACACAAACTAAAGCCAACCTGGCACAGTAAAGGGGAGACATAAGGTGGAAAAGGAACAGACAAAAGAAGCATGATTGCAAGCACATTTCCTTAAAAACGATACATGATAAATAATTGGACTTTTTTTGCACTTTCTTTAAGTTTTCTGTGACCTTACACTAGAATCATTGTAACAAAAAAATTTAAGTAACAAATCCAAAATTTTTTTTTTTTTTGTAGTTCCAGGCAAAAAGATCTTGCCACGTGAATGCTGTTTCCTCAGAAGTGAGGAGTACAGAGTGAAGGCTCTATCTGCTTTGACATTGGCGATGTGAGTAAATAAGAAGGAAGAAATGGAGAATACACCCAATAAATAACAGAGCAGTGAATCTGTCAACAGAGAGTTAAAGTAATATAGTCCTCAGGTTCGGCAAGCTTCATCAGTCGCTCTGCCATTCTGAGCATTCATCTCTACTGAAAATAATACAGCCCAAGAGTCTCTGACGCTAAAACACAGGATACTACTGTAATATGTCATTATGGCCGGATTACCCCCCTATTGCTAACCTCCCTGTGGAATGTGTAGTGTTTCCTTGAACACTTGGCCCCACATTTTCTGTGTGGTAATTTAAAACATTGATAATAATATATCTCAAAACTTGATCATTTTGACATAGATATCGGTGGGAAATAAGAGCATAAACTCAAGTCCTGTACTTAAGTGCAATGAGTATTTCCATTTGATGTTATTTTATATTTCTTCTCCAAATTTGTATTTCTACATGTTGTACTTTCACTCCACTTTATTTGTGACAACTATAGTTGTTACTTGGCAGAATAAAATGTATTATGGTCAGTTTATGACATAATATATTGTTTTAGAACAAATTACAGAACAGAGGAATTTAACATTAGCTCCATCATTAAAATGCTGCTTAACGCATCAGTAACACACAAACACACACCATTATATATGATCATATAGCACTTTGTAACGGGCCTTTCTACAAAAAACTTTTACTTGAAGCTTCATTAAAAAAAGTAGCTAATACTCTTGTATTTCAGTAAAATGCTGAATGCAGAACTTGTAGTTGTAATAAAGTATTTTTTACAGTGTGTTATTACTAAATAATAAATACTACCAATATGATCCTCTCATAACATACATTGTTGTAGAATAAAGTACTCAAAAGAAGTATTCAAAATGAGCTCCAACTCACAACATTAAATGCTGCATACACATACGTAATAGTACTAATTCAATATGAGTAATAATAATAATAATAATAATAGTAAAATAAGTAAAGTGAAAGAATCAAAGTATTGTCAGCAAAGTGTCCTCATTTGTATAAAAAAAGCACAAGCCAGGTGACACAAAGAGCGCCTGGAGCCCCAGATCTCCAGGGGCCCCAGGACCGTTGCAAATTGGTAATTGAAGTAAGTTATTTAGATTAAAACTGTGCTGTATTTTTTGTTCCAAAGAATCAGAATCAGAAATAGATGTATTGCCAAGTAAGTTGCACTTACTAGGAATTTGCTTTGGTAAATGGTGCATACATAAAAACAATAATATAAAGTAAACAAATAATAAATACAGAAACAAATAACACATACATAGGTACATATAACTATTTAATATTGAGGAGGAAAAAAGAGGCTGGATGGTTAGTGCAGGATGTACAAATATGTAGAGGGATGTGCAAAAAGTTCAACAAGCAAAAAGATTTGTCTCGAAATGACAATATTCTGTCCGTCTGATATGTGGATCCAACATATTGGTTGAAATGGACAACAACAGAACTGGAATTAAGTCTAAATGGAGTTCACTTCATTAACACCTATGATTGTGAAAGGGAATGATGAGAGAGAGAGAGAGAGAGAGAGAGAGAGAGAGAGAGAGGCCATGCAGCAAAGAGAAAAGAAGAGTTGCCTCCAGAGGATTCTGTTCTCATTAGGCTCTTACTCCATTTATTAATAGCCAGTCATTGGGGTTGCAGGGACATTTCCGTTTCCTGCCACTATGCATGTAGGAGTGATTTTTCTTTGAGTCAATTGGCTTACCGTTGCACTATTCGCTCTGAATGTGTGTGTTTTTTTAAGCAACACCCTCTCTTTTGTTTCTCTCTCCTTCTCTCTGTCATGCACACTTCAATGGAAAGCTGTCAAATGCATTGGGAAAGTAAGACTGGTGTACAAGCTGATAAAAATGTCCTGCTATTGGATGTCAGACCTGTCAATACAGTGTGTGTGTGTGTGTGTGTGTGTGTGTGTGTGTGTGTGTGTGTGTGTGTGTGTGTGTGTGTGTGTGTGTGTGTGTGTGGATGGACCTAGATTTTCTCTCTGCTAGCTCGTTTAGTGTGTTTTATGGGACTGAAGGAGTCAGATGGTAGGGACATATTTCCTTTCTACGTGATCTCGTGGGAAGGCGTATCAATAGCACGCTAATTAAAACAAAACTACTGTACTTAGGTTTAGTAAAGAAACAGGTTTGGGATAAAGTATGTTTTTTTACAAGCATTCAGTCAGTCAACGTTTAGACTCACATTGGACACGGGCAGCGGCCCCCTGGTCCAAAGTCCTGTTTTTTTGACCCAGCCCTCCCTATACAGACTTTCTCGCTCTTTATACTACGTCACAATGTAAATCAGTTGTGACGTATTACTACATTTCATGCCATTTAGTAATAGACTAAATGGCATGAAATGACACGCGAAATGCAAAAAATGCGTTTATAACACAAAATGACTTAAGAAATTGGCGTGTTATTCAAACGGCATTTGTTGATACAGAATAAAGGTTCTTTTCACACGGGGAGCGATTGCCGCGCCTCGTAATTCAATTTCAATGAGAGGCGAGCTGGCAGGTAGGGGGGGCAATCTGACAGGCGTGAAAGTGTCACGTTGCAAGAGTTGAATTGTCTTGAACTGTTCCCAACGTGAGCGATGCACAGTGCAAGTCAATGAATAAGAGCCAGATTTTTGCTGTTGGGTTCACTAAAATAAAAAAAACTGTTTTCCAAACAGTTATCAGGACAGGAAAAGTTCACCCTCTCCTTGATTTCATGTTGTTTATGGAGAAGGAGAACCTGGAAATGAGTAGGGGCAAATGCAATGTTACCAAGCCACGTCCGAGCGACGTGCATCGCCGCGACGTGTAGTTACATTTTTCGAGAGGTGCACGTCAGGCTACGTATGGAGCCATGGCGTCGATTTAACGCAGAAGCATGAATCACGCTTTAGTCCTTCTCTCTCTCTCTCTCTCTCTCTCTCTCTGTACGTGGCACTCAGCTCCATTCATTTCTGATGAAGACATAAAGGCTCAGTAATTTCCTACAACAGCTGGTCAGTGTACTTTTCAACAAACGTTACTCAAACAGTAATAAGTAGTTAATAGGGAATTTACCTTGGATTAATGCATTAGTGATTTTTTTTTACGGCACCAGCGCTGTTTAGATGTGTGACTCACTGTCAGTTAAACAAAAAAAAAGTTTAAATGAATTGAAACTAACACATAATTCACAGCCCACATTGCCTAATACTAAACTGCGTTGTAGCATTGTCGTTCTGTTCATTCGCTGTGCCTCTGCCACCTAACTCGTAGGATAACATTACTTATATTACTTGTACAGTTGTATTATACATCAAACTGCCTTACCTGGCTTGCTAGTTTCCTCCATTGTGCAAAGAGAACAACAATGGTCTATAGTTTACAGATTGGACAACATGCTATGGTCAGACAGACAGTGCCTTTTCGGATAGACCCCTCTGGATTACAGACTATAACTCTGTTATACACTGAGACTTTTAAATTTAAGAGATCATTAAAGATTAAATGTTTATTTTGTCCCCACTTTTGAACGTGAGTTTGAATTTCAAAAAACAAGTGGCGATACAGAAATATAGGAAGATGTTACCCAACAGTGTGGCTCACTGGTTTGTTTTTAATAGATTTTGGACAAAATGGAGCTCTATGGCACAGAGGAAGAAGATCTATCAGGCTTTTATACTTTATTCTTTTACTTTATTGACATGCCTGTTGGCTACAGCATTTTACTAAATGTGCCGGTTATAGCCAAACCAGTTCATGGGTAGATCATAATGTAAAACAACATTACATTTGAGAATGCAGCAGTTAGTAAAGCCAAAGACTGAAGTCGGTGAGTGTGTGTGTGTGTGTGTGTGTGTGTGTGTGTGTGTGTGTGTGTGTGTGTGTGTGTGTGTGTATGTGTGTGTGTGTGTGTGTGTGTGTGTGTCTGTCTGTCTATCTATTCTCCTCTGCCATTACCAGTAGAGTCCATCACCATCATCAACACCAGGGTCAACCAGAGGACAGCCATCCCTTATTCACACACACACACACACACACACACACACACACACACACAC